>NC_091181.1:30716028-30782594 GCF_040958095.1 Procambarus clarkii
CACGACAAGGACGCAAGTGTTCCGCCATGCCCACAGGCCTCCCCCCGCGTAGACCTCACAAGCCGAGGACGATCGCACCTGCAGGGGCGCACCTGGTTCCGATCCATGGACCGTAACCAGGAGACGCATGTACAGGCCATCCTAGCCCCCGGACAGGAGAAATTTGGGGCTGTGAGTGCGAGGGTCCTGTGAGTACCGAATACTGTAACTGACTGATTGATGAAGATTAAGCCACCCAAGAGATGGCACGGGCATGAATAACCCTTGTTGTTTAAGATTCAGCTACTGGGAACAAAACGCTCCAAGTAGCACGGGCTATGGTGAGCCCGTAGTGCACTTACCTGGCACAGGAACGGGGCTAACTTGTGTGTCTGAATAACCCGTAAGGGGTCCTGTAATATAGGCAGAGGTGTAATGTATGGTGAATGTCGTAGATGGTGGTGGTGCCTGTGGTGGTAACGGAGGTTGTGGTAGTAATGGTGTTGATGGATGGTGATGGGGGGCCTCCATTATAACACGGGGGAGAAAGCACGCCATCTGCACTACTGGGACTTGGATTGCAGACTTCAGTACAGGCGAGGCAGCGTCTGCACGCCGGCACTGCGCCCGCCATAACCACCATTGGCACCCGAGTAATGAGATATGGGGGTACGAGCAGAAGCAGCGGGGGATGGTGGCATTTCCTGGGCAGGCAGCTAGGCGCTGGGAAGGTGGTGGCAGGACCCGCTAGGCACGACTAATTGCCTGTCCTCTCCACCAGGCCCACACACCTCCCACAGTAACCGGTTTGCCTCCGCCCACCTGCCACTCCGCTCCCGAATATCCATGACAACCAGGGGAGAGGTTGATCACGTTACCGGAGTGCACCGGGTGACCTGGAGGTGCACCGGGTAACCGGGAGGTGCACCGGGTAAGAGGACCATCCACCGGTCAGGGTAACACAGGACCTTCACCAGAGGCCGGATCCAACAACCATTTAAACATCTACTTACGAACCAGTACATCTTCTCTCATACCCTTGGCGGCTTTGATGACATTTATTAAACAGTTTACCAGCATCTAAACTCCCCTTCAGTTGTTATTGTTGTTGTAAACAGCCTCCAAGTCCTCCTGAGCTCGTAAACTGTTTAATAGATGTAAACAAACCCGCCAAAGGTTGACAATAGATACACAGGTCCGAAAGTACTTGGTGGCAAAGCCCTGTGGATTGATCAAGTTTATTTACGAGTCCAGGTCGATGACCACTAACACGGCGACTTGGTGCACACTCCAGGAAGACAGGCGACGAGTCACAATAACGTGGCTAAAGTATGATGACCAGACCACACACTAGAATGTGAAGGGACGACGACGTTTCGGTCCGTCCTGGACCATTCTCAAGTCGATTGTGAGAAAGGTCCAGGACGAACCGAAACGTCGTCGTCCCTTCACATTCTAGTGTGTGGTCTGGTCATCCAGGAAGACGTTCACAAGGACCACTAACACCGTGACTCACTGGGCCAGCTGTCATCTTACCCCGCTGACACACAGCCACCACCACCACCGGCCACCAGGAGGTGTGTGTGTTGTGTGTGTGGCAATACCACCATTACTCGGTGCTTTATTGTGGCCCGCTCGGTTACTCCCTGACAAGCGGACACAATTTTCTGTAATGATTGAGCAACAAGAAGCAGAAACTGCCGTCCTGGGCGGCATCCACCCCCCCCCCCCCTCCCTCCCTCCCTCCCAGTAAGTAAAAGTGGAAGAGGTGAAGGAGTATTGCTCCTTTAAGGAGTATTACAAGGCGGTGAAGGAGTATTCCTCCTTGAAGGAGTATACATTACAAGGCGATGTAATATTAGTAAAATCAGTAACGTGTAATTTTTTGTTTATTCTTCTTCAAAGTTTTCAAGAGCTTTATAGCTTCTCTGTTGTCCATAGAGATTCCTTAATTAAATCTCTGTCGGGGATTCCTACTGGGACTCGTCTTAATAGTACAGTGGTAGCGATTTAGCTTCACGGTTGTGTGGTCAACGGCTCGAGTCTCTTAGTGCCCAAGTAAATTATTATTTTATTTTCATGAGTGTGGTTGACAATATTATATATTGATTGTCAACCACACTTTGTTGATATATATCAGAGAGAGAGAGTGAGGGAGGGAAGGGGGAGGGGCGGAGAGTGAGAGGGGGGGGAGGGGGGGGGGGCGGAGAGTGAGAGGTAAGCAAGGTGGGGACACTGGTGAGACACACACCGTGGGGGACTGGACTTTCCCCCATGTACTGGACCTTGAGCACTAGTGGTCATCACCACCGCCTCCCCCACCCCTCGCCCACGTTCAAGCCTTCAACACGTCAAATGATCGTTAATTAAGGATTGACACCAATCACACAGCGCCACACTTCAACAACCACACGAAAAACCGACTCAATAGTTTCTAGAACCCAAAATCCCCACCTCCCACCCCACCCCACCCCCCTCCACACACACACACACACACACACACACTTGTCTTAGGGAGAGACCGAGTCCTGCCGACCAAAGTACAGGTAATTTCCCACACTGGTGAGAACTGGAGCAAATCACGCCACCGAGCGGTGGTCCAGTGCCTAAGGGGGAGAGGTGGTGGGGAGAGGTAGTATACCCGTGTGTAACGAGGTTCCCAAACAACCGGAAGACCGGCAAACTATCACACAGTCGTTATAACCCCTTTCACCGTTTCATTTCTCAGGTTCCCCGGCACAAGTCTCCACTAATCTCCGCAATGGTAATTGTTGATATGTTGTGTCTTTATCCGGCAGGGCGTCACGCCTCTCCCGCGCAAAGCTCCAAGTCAGCCTCAGACACCATGGGCCGCGGTCATCACGCAACTGCCCCGAACTACTGGGGAAAGTTATTTCTGGGATCGTTCTTGGTGGCATTGGTACACCATACACCAGACTTCTGTATACCCATACACCAGGCGGGTGTATGACCAGTACACCCATACACCAGGCGTGTGTATGACCAGTACACCCATACACCAGGCGGGTGTATGACCAGTACACCCATACACCAGGCGGGTGTATGACCAGTACACCCATACACCAGGCGGGTGTATGACCAGTACACCCATACACCAGGCGGGTGTATGACCAGTACACCCATACACCAGGCGGGTGTATGACCAGTACACCCATACACCAGGCGGGTGTATGACCAGTACACCCATACACCAGGCGGGTGTATGACCAGTACACCCATACACCAGGCGTGTGTATGACCAGTACACCCATACACCAGGCGTGTGTATGACCAGTACACCCATACACCAGGCGTGTGTATGACCAGTACACCCATACACCAGGCGTGTGTATGACCAGTACACCCATACACCAGGCGGGTGTATGACCAGTACACCCATACACCAGGCGTGTGTATGACCAGTACACCCATACACCAGGCGTGTGTATGACCAGTACACCCATACACCAGGCGTGTGTATGAGCTGGGAGTGTGTGAGAGGGAAGCCACACGACCACGGGCCCTGGAGGACCTAAGTGGATAAGGTCATCAGGAAGGCTTCCCCCCCCCCCCCAACCCTCCTCTGGCCACGTCTCTTATTGCACACCAGGAGGGGAGAGGGGGAAGGCGCCCCCTAAAGCCCCCTCTCCGCCCATCACCCTGCCCATGATCCCTATTACTTCTCGTAGCAGCTTACAACTGTAACGGTGGTTACCATACAGTAAATATCGCGACCTATTGGTACAGTGGGGGGGGGGAGAGAGTGTACACATCACCACACACACACACTAGGCTCTGTGGCCCACCGTGTACACCATTAACAACTACTAACGAGGACTCGTAATACTCTAGACGCTGCCAAAAGAAAGTTGATATGACTTGGCGACATTCGTGGGAATTAGCCTACAGACTTGAGTATTACTTGCATATCGACCGGTTAGGGAGAGAAAAGTCAGGAATTTTGGGGCAACCAAAGTCCAGAAGAAAGCACTCACTCACTCTCACCCTCTCACTCACTCTCACTCTCCCCTCCAAGATGTTAGGAAACAAATGCGACCATTTTGTGGAGGAATTTAAAGTATTATAAGCCAGGGTTCACCACATGATCCTAACTCAGCAGTGGCCAATGTACTGGGGAAAGCAGCAGCAGTGTTTTGAATTTCCACGAGGCTACACGCTGTTTGTTGTCCACCTGAACACCGCCAGTGGGAACTTTCTCTGGGATTATTGAGCGTGTTTTAGGGTACTTGAGGCTCAGGTGGTAACAGTGAGTTTCCTTTTCCTGACAATGCCAGGGCTTTCCCATTGTGATGGCCGAGAGCCCTGGTAGAGAGCACCGGGGACTGGCGCTCACGAGCCGATTGATTGATGAAAATTAAGCCACCCAAGAGGTGGCACGGGCATGAGTAGCCCGTAAATGGCAGATGTTTGGAGTGAATGTTATCTTCACCAGTGTCAACACAGAGACTAGTGTCAACACGGATTACCTGGTCTATTTCGTGTTGGTGCCTCGAGTGCCTTGAGGCATTCTGGCAGTTGGTGTCCTGCGCCTTGTGTCATCATGCAGGGTATTGACCACTGAACAGCTCACACGGGCCGTCATTACCTTCCTGGTGTGTACTGTCTCAACTCCCTGCTGCCCCCCCCCCCCACACACACACACACACTTCTGTATACCTCCAGGCACTTCCCAGAGTTTCTGCAACTCCTCAGCCTGAGGTCAGGCCTCTCTTGTGTTACCTTGATTTAAAATGTTGTTGTTGACAGCGGCCCGTACGTCTGCGTTACGCTCCAGCTGTATGAAGTACTCATCAAGCCCCACACTCACTAATATGTATGTATGCTTAATCTGTAAGTACAATACACGAAAGCACTGTATCACTGCTCACATGTAAACAGATTTCACCGACTGTCAACGAGCATTGCTTGTATATCACCAACCAACATGTGTGTTCGGCTAACTATATATACCGTACTAATCATTAACTCAAGGCCAAAATTACAAGACTAACAATTCGTTTAGTCATGTCACCCATATGTACTCGCCTAATTGTACCCACCTAATTGTGCTTGCGGTGATTGAGCTCTGGCTCTTTGGTCCCGCCTCTCAACTGTCAATCAACAGGTGTACAGGTTCCTGAGCCTATTGGGCTATGTCTGTTTGGGCTTTATGTATATGTGTTTACATACGTGTGTATAACCACATGCACTCAACACTTCGCCACAGGAGAGAGCCAGCTTCCCTCGGCTTCATACTAAATTTCAAATTTCTACAAGTTTCCCCCCTTCGCTTGTAACTCTCCATCCTTACTTTAAAGCGAGAAGAGGGGTGGGGGAGAGCTGGCACTACCACCACACTGTAGGCGCCGCTGACGGAGAAAGTACAGCAGGAAGGTTGGTGCGTGTAGTACGTTGACCCGCTCTTCCACCCACTCCTCCAGACACACCACACGCCCACACCCGCCCACTCTCCACATTCACAATAACAAATGATCCATATACAGACGATGAGTCACAATAACGTGGCTGAAGTATGTTGACCAGACCACACACTAGAAGGTGAAGGGACGACGACGTTTCGGTCCGTCCTGGACCATTCTCAAGCCGATTGAGAATGGTCCAGGACGGACCGAAACAACGTCGTCGTCCCTTCACCTAGTGTGTGGTCTGGTCAACAACAAATGATCCATTTTCAGCACTTCCCTGCCCCCGCCTGCATGGGAGACTGCCATAGGAAGCACCGTGGGGCCGTCACCGTGGGGCCGTCACCGTGGGGCTGTCACCATGGGGCTGTCACCGTGGGGCCCCACTCCCACCTTGCCAACACCTGGTCGGCCCCGGCCGGTCTACCTGCCACACCACTGACACTTTCAACAACACTTTCTATGTCGAGGAATGATCGTGGTCCAGTAAGCGGTGTGTGTGTGTGTGTGGGGGGGGGGAGGAGACCACGGATCACAATTCCCACATTAGATTTCCTCGCGTAATCTATTAATGATCAATTATGGAAGCATGATTAAAATGCCAAACCTGTGACTGGGCTCCGCCTCTCATATTATTCCTAGGTGGCAGTAAAAAATTAATAATAACTTGTTTTATGAGGATATGAACACTGAAGAATTACAAGTATGAAACCTTGAGATGAAATTATGTTCATAACAATAATAAAAGGTGCAGACGAGGAGTCACAATAACCTGGCTGAAATATGTTGACCAGACCACACACTAGAAAGTGAAGGGACGACGAGGTTTCGGTCCGTCCTGGACCATTCTCAATCGGCTTGAGAATGGTCCAGGACGGACCGAAACGTCGTCGTCCCTCCACTTTCTAGTGTGTGGTCTGGTCAACCAGTAAAAGGTGCTTGGTGGATACCACCAGCAGCCCACCTTGTGTGGAGCCAGGCTGGGGGCACCACTGTACAACCCCCAGCCTGGTAGTTCTGCACACCACTAGATGAGTCCCGTCGCGAGCACTAGGCAAGGAGCCAGGGCGGCCAGGAATGTGGCATCTTCCTAGAGAAAAACAATCTAGAGACAATAATGGAAATACAGACAAGACGTCCCAATAAGGCATCCCCTCATCCTGCCTCCCCTTACATATGTATATAATTATGTATGTGTTTGTGTTTACTCTCACGTAACAACGTGTTGGACTGAAGACGGCTACAGGTCCCCCCCGCCCCTAAGAGAGGAAGGTCCATGCATGCTGCAGCCTCCTTGAGCGGTGGTCGGGGGCCATCACGGAGGGCTGGCCGGGAGGACGGCCTCCTCACCACCACCTACTCTCTCCTGGGGTTTCTCTCTACTTATCTACCGCAGTCTCCTTCAAGTGCTGTGGCATCGTGTCCAATTATACCTGCATCACCAACCGCGGCGTCGTCTCTCCAGTTTCACTTAAAGCCACTAACAAAACTACGCTATCATGTGCATTACAGTATAACCGCAGCTGAACTTGTCAAGAACACGTGTGCAACCGCAGCTGTACTTGTCAAGAACACGTGTGCAACCGCAGCTGTACTTGTCAAGAACACGTGTGCAACCGCAGCTGTACTTGTCAAGAACACGTGTGCAACCGCAGCTGAACTTGTCAAGAACACGTGTGCAACCGCAGCTGAACTTGTCAAGAACACGTGTGCAACCGCAGCTGAACTTGTCAAGAACACGTGTGCAACCGCAGCTGAACTTGTCAAGAACGTGTTCAACAGCGGGATGTCTTGCAACTCTGACAGCTGAGTGGACAGCGCTTCGGATTCGTAGTCCTGAGGTTCCGGCTTCGACCCCCAGTGGAGGCGGAGACAAATGGGCAAAACGTTTCTTTTACCCTAATACCCCTTGATACCTAGCAGTAAATAGGTACCTGGGAGTTAGACAGCTGCTACGGGCTGCTTCCTGGGGGGGTGTATAACAAAAAAAAAGAGGCCTGGTCGAGGACCGGGCCGCGGGGACGCTAAGCCTAGATATCATCTCAAGATAACCTAACCCCCCCTCCCCCCCTGCCTGCTGTTCCAGGTGCCCGCGGGACTCCGCAACACTCACACCTCAACACACGGAGACTATTGATATTAACTTTATTACTACTGTCAGGAGTGGCACGGTAGGGACCTCAATGACACTGCTCTTGAGAACGTTCAGCCCGCCTCATTCAGGGGTGACCACCCCGCCACAACTACTGGCCTGTTGGTAGTTAACTGTAGTTGGCTGTTGTTGTTGTTACAGATTCAGCTACTAGGAATAAGTTTCAAGTAGCACGGGCTATGGTGAGCCCGTAACTTACTTGGCACAGGAGCGGTCTGTAGTTGGCGCTACTCACGACTTGTATACAACACCGTTGATGTGTGGCTGTGTAACACCACTGGTGAGGAGCCTTAAAACACCACTGATAAAGGCCCCATACAACACCACTGACAAGGAGAACTACGGGCTCACCATAGCCCGTGCTGCTTGGAACTTTTTGTTCCAAGTAGCAAATCTTAAACAAGAACAACAACAACCACTGACAAAGGTTCAATACGGACAAAACCTGGTCACATTCAAGGCACACGTGCTGATTGGGTTATTTGTTTCAGCCCGGTTATAGTGACTAACTCTCTACAACGGGCACCTGTATATTACTGAAGGTGCTGACAGGAGGCCACCACAACCTTTGATACAATTAACAGCTCGGATTCAGTACTAAATTGTACCCAACGACTAACGACGTAAGGCGATTGAAAAGACGAAATTTACGGTCACGTTGGGCATGGAGACGTTCACATGGTGTGCCAACTGTGTACAAAGAAAACGGGTTTGGATGTATGGGAGCAATAGCTATCCTAAATTTCCCATTCCCATGACAAAAAACAAAAATCTTATGGGAAATGGCATTTGATGGTGCAAATTTATGATAGGAAACGCAACCCCTCTCCCTAGCGTAGCAAGATTGATTGATGATTGATGATGATTAAGCCACCCAAAAGGTGGCACGGGCACCCGTAAGTGGTGGCCCTTTTGAGCCATTACCAGTATCAACAGATGATACTGGAGATCTGTGGAGGTGCGACTGCACCCTGCGTGACGGGAGATGTCTCCCGTGAGCGTAGCAAGGCTGTATATACCTTAATATTGTCATTTGTGCAAGGGATAGGCTTCGAGAGGATGTGGTTGGTGCCTGGCCCTCGACACCACAGGAGCAGCTCAACAGCAGTCTTGTGTCGTGGAATGTCTTGGTGTCAGACGTTGGGTTCAACTTTAACATTTCTTAACCTTTGTTTAACTCACTTGACCACCTCCTTGTGCCTCACTCTCCTCACTATCACCTCTTGACCACCACCTGGTGCCTCACCCTCCTCACTATCACCTCTTGACCACCTGGTGCCTCACCCTCCTCACTATCACCTCTTGACCACCTAGTGCCTCACCCTCCTCACTATCACCACTTGACCACCACCTAGTGCCTCACCATCACCCCTTGACCACCTTCTGGTGCCTCACCCCTTGACCACCTCCTTGTGCCTCACTCTCCTCACTATCACCTCTTGACCACCACCTGGTGCCTCACCATCCTCACTATCACCACTTGACCACCACCTGGTGCCTCACCCTCCTCACCATCAACCCCTGACCACCTCCTGGTGCTTCACCCTCCTCACTATCAGCCCCTGACCACCACCTGGTGCCTCACCATCCTCACCATCACCCCTTGACTACTTGAGTTGAATGTTC
Source organism: Procambarus clarkii (assembly GCF_040958095.1). Taxonomy (NCBI): domain Eukaryota; kingdom Metazoa; phylum Arthropoda; class Malacostraca; order Decapoda; family Cambaridae; genus Procambarus; species Procambarus clarkii. The sequence goes on from NC_091181.1 coordinate 30,725,209, forward strand.
GCGTTCATTGTGTGTTTAAGGGGGTCAGTTGTTTCTCGGGGGTCAGTTGTTTCTCAGGGGTCAGGAGCATGTAGGTGGAAGGGAGTGGGGGGGGGGCTGGCGTGTGTGGGGCTGGTGGGGTGGGGGACAGGTGTGTGGGTGGGGGTGCAGGAGCTGTGGGGAGGTGCAGGAGGGGGTGAGGAGCAGTAATCCCCCAGGGCGTCCCAACAACGGAACACAATCTGCCACACACACCTTCCTGTAAGTGACATTTTACAATACAAAATACCATCCACAGTTGGGTGTGAGAGAGAGGGGCAGCTGGTGGTGTGAGGGTGGGTGTATCCAGGTCTCCCCCCGCCCACCTACACCACCACCCACCTCACACCGTTCCCAACGCTGCCTTAAGGCAAAAAAGAGTCAACAAAGTCAGGTACACGAGACTAAGCAAATTATTAACCAGATCAGCGGCCATTAATGACCCTGGAATGAAAAGATTCCTTGTTTGTATCTTATCTGTAAGGCTCTCGTCCCAGGCCTCGACAAGCTTAATGAGACTTGTGGGGTATTAGGGTCAAGCCTCCTAGTTTAATTTAAGCCTAGTGACCGATAATTATCATAGCCGTAGTCTCCAGTAGTGGCCAGGGGACTGTGGGACACAAGCCGCAGTGTCAGCTCACCTGGCCACACTGAGACAGACACTACACACGTGGCCACACCTCACCACACAGGGCCAGACACAACACACCTGGCCACCCAGGGGACACTAACAACTACCACCGTTACAATGGCTCAGGTGTTGCCTGGCCCCCAGCTCCTCCACGCACGATAACCACCTCAGTATACACTACACTCCACTCTACTACACACCTCAGTATCCCCCTCCACCCCACCACAATACTACTGCTCAACCATTACCCAGTTAATAAAAATATAAAAGTGGTAATACAAAAAGTGCAGCTCTTGCAACACTGCAGCCCTTCTAGGGCAGCTGCATACATGCACATGTTCCTAAAATGATAAAAACTTAATATTAAATTTCCTGGAGTGGGAGGGAGGGAAGAAATAGGGGAGGGAATGAGAGGGGGAGAGAGGAGATATTGGGGGGAAAGACTAGGTTGGAGGAGAGGGGGAAGAGTGGGGGGAGGTAAGGAGAGAGGGGATCTTGGGGAGACGTCAGAAAATGTAGAAGGGCGAGGAGAAAGGGAAGCAAGGAGAAGGGGGGTGGGATAAAGGAGACAGTAGCGAGGGGGTGAGATTCTGAGAGTGTGTGGAAGAGACCCGGACACCACCGGATACCCCATGCAGTATCAAATGTAAACAAAGACACCACAAACAGTTTCCCCCTACACACCGTTACCACAGAAGAGACCAGGACACAGCCTTCCACACCAACCCATCCCTAGCAGACGCTCACAAGGGACCTCCATATACCAGGGACCAGATTCACGAAGCAGTTACGCAAGTACTTACGAACCTGTACATCTTTTCTCAATCTTTGGCGGCTTTGTTTACAATTATTAAACAGTTAATGAGCTCCGAAGCACCAGGAGGCTGTTTATAACAATAACAACAGTTGATTTGGAAGTTTTCATGCTTGTAAACGGTTTAATAACTGTAACCAAAGTCGTCAAAGATTGAGGAAAGATGTACACGTTCGTAAGTACTTGCGTAACTGCTTCATGAATCTGGCCCCTGGATAGTACCTGGATGGAGTTTTGGAAGTTCCTCTACTCCCGAACCCCGGGGTGCCCAGGCTTGACTTGTGAAAGCTCACACCTCAAGCCTCCTTACTCACATATGTTCACCCCCAAGACGCTAAATCCTTTATACGTGATGGTTAAGAGCCAAACATGCAACCTGAGGCCAACAAGACCAACACGAGCACTCTTTGGCTGCTCCAGGACCCACCATGGACCCGCTTCAGAGGCCGAGCTATTAAGACAGCCTATGATCTTGTCAGATGACCCACCCAGATAGCCCCAGACCTCACCTGGTGTTGAGCAGGAGTCGCGAGGCGTCACACACTGGCAAGCTGCTCCTCACCGCCTCGCCATACCTGCCACCAGAAACGTACAATGTAAATATCTCGTCTCAAGTCATCACCTTTTACAAGACTTCAATAAGAAACATTTTGCCTTAAAACAATTTAATTAATAATTATTAATTAATTAATTAATCTAGTTATTTTATACTACCTCAAGTTCAAGTATGTTTATTGAGACAAGAAAGAAATACATCTCAAAGGGATAGAGTAGCTTAGGCTATCTCTACCCCCCTAATACTACCTCTAATATATCCAGTAGGGTCCAAAACCTGTACCGGCATGAACATTACTACATCATAATGACTTCATATACAGAAACATTTTTATATTATATATGTAATCATAATTAGTTTAGGTTAGGTGTGCTAATAGTAATATTCATATTAATATCTGTGAGCCTCTCATTAATAAACTAGATTCAAAAAAGTCTTTTAAAGAATGTGCATATCAAGTTGTCAACGCCTGTAGACAACCCCCCAAGGCGCAAACAACAGTTCCCGTGATCCCTTAATTAGCGCTTGTACCAGCGAGGGGCGACCATGTGCACCAGATCACAAGAAAACGCTCATTATGGCTTATTTCCCGCATTTTCTGGCGGGAGGGTTACCACCCGCGCGCACGGCCATCACGCGCTGCTTAGTCCAAACAACCTCTCATTTATACCACATCTTTAGTCAATGTACAACTAAATAATAATAGTAATAAATGTTAAAAAAAAATGCCCGCTATCATGACAATTATAAGCAATGTGTTATAATATAAACAAGTTATATTAACTATACAGGTGAAACCACAACGCTGGCAACCGTCTCGGCGGACTTCCTGACAACATGGGGGGGGGGGGCGCCAACGGTCGGGGAACTTTGGTCCTTCAGGGCGCTTGTTTCACCTTAATATTTGTCATCTCTTCCGTTTTTACGGTGTAATTGCTGTATGAGCCGGGAAGAGTGCCACGCTGCCACACCACCACAGGCCATGTGGTGTTCACACGTAGCGGCAGCGTTCTCCAGCGAGTTCCTTTCTAACCCTTCAGGGACAGGGTCATGAGCAAATTGCAACTTAAATTTAAAACAATAGATAACATTGCATAATCTAAAGCTAAAAATGCTAACTTGCCAAGGCCTAAAGTGGCAAATTTCTGACGCAGAACGTCTAATTTCTTCAAGAATTAAATTAGTTTCGCGACAATTTAGTAACAGCCTATGGGTGTCGGAGGAATGATTACAGACACATGCCAGGCTCAGTGACTCAGCTATTAAGTCAAACTTCCGGACTCCAACAATTATTTGGCATTTCTTCAGAGTTTATAAAATTGTTGGTGGAAGTCCACTTTAACAAACCTAAAATACTTTTGTAAGAAAAGTGGGTTTTTGTTTTACCTCTATGGCAATGGCTCAGCAATGATACTAGCCCTCAACAGTTGAGTCAAGATTAATTTAGCCGAACAAAGCGAAACCCACATTAAAAGACGTCTGTCTGCTCTACTTACTACTAGACCATTAACTCTACAACCTTGTAGGAACTAGACCATTAACTCAATACAGACCTGAAAGAACTACCAGACTATAAGCTTTTCACGACCTTACGGGAATCACTAGGCTACGCTAAATCTACAACCCTGCGGAACCTCTGAGCTATTAACTACCTGCAACCCTCACGGGAACTACCGTCTTGCACAACGACTTCCTTGTACATTACCTCAGCGACGTTCGCTCCATTGCATGAATTTCTTATTTGTGTTTAGTCATAAAAAGTCAGGTATATAGTTACCCGCGTTCCAAAGTTTAGTTACCAGCGTAGTAACCAGTGTATAGTTACTAGTAAGTAAACAAACATTCCGACTCGGGTACCAACGGGCACACACAGTTTGTGTGTGAAAAGCTTTGGAAATATTCGAAAAGCTGGTGGTGTTCTCGTAACACCAGCTCTCACACACCAGGCAACACTCCCACACACAAAATGCAAGAAAATTAAGAATACAATAATTATGCTACTTTCTGTTTATATGTTTTGTGTGTGGACAGACAGGGAGGAGAGTTATCCAGTAGACAAAATATTGAAATTCTTGCAAGGCAGGATCAAGTAAAAATAACATTGAGGTTAAACGTTTAAGGCTCATGCTCTGTGATATGAAACATTGGTTTACTGAGAATTATATAAACTATATGTATTGTAATATTTTCCTTGAAAATTGATTTATACGAGTTTTATATTGTATATTATTTAATAAAAAAAGCTTTCTAGCCTTTCTCAAATGTTATATATACAAAACAAGAGTAATAGGATGTATATAGTCGGTCTATTGGATGACAAGATAATACAGGGTGCATTGATAAGTCAATAAAAGGAACAACTGTGACTCATAGGCTACATTCTTGATACTACGAAAAGCCTATTTATCTGAAAATGTTCAGTTTTTGGCTTCATCTCTGGCTTGATGCCTTTAGGATAATGATATTTTAATATATTTACCATTTCAGCACTGAAAAAACTCAAAATAATCTAAAATATCAAATATTGTTTTGTTCTGAATACAAAAGTTTAGTAGAGTTTGTAAAGCGCGCACACGTCTGCCAGCCCGCCCAAACAACGCCCCAAGTACAAGCCTTATGCAGCAGTAATATCAAAACCAAAAGTCATGAGCTATCATAACGGCATCTTATAACGTAGCCACAATATCGCTACAAGGACATGTCCCCCCCATCACTTCATAGTTGTACAGCATGTCTTTGAAACGTTCAAAGTGAAACACACAGCAGAGAGCTGGTGTGTCTAAACAACTTGGTACAGCAGAATGACGCTTGCTTTCCCTCGATTTATGGTTAATGGAGGAGAAAGTTGGGCCTGTTATGACCTCTGGTTCCCTCTACTATTTTGCTGGATGCGCTTACTATACAAGATGGCGCTTTGGAGGCAGGCTGGCCACCTCCCTCCAGGTTTTGGCAAGATCAGGCTCGCCACCTCCCTCCAAGTTTGGCAGGATCAGGCTGGGCTACCGTTAACTGTGACAGGGACGAATCTCCCAACCCTGAGTTTTGCATGTGTAAACTCTGCGAGGAGAAACTGAGTCATCATTGAGTATCCAGCTACTGGACTCTTCAGACCTGCCAGGTACCAGGAGTTTTGTAATTACTTTGTCGACTCTCGTGTTTTTCACGATATCCTTATACTGCACCGCAAATTTACAAGCTCAGGCTACTGATCGCATGCCCCCTGCATGATGGGGGATTTCTTAGCACCACATACCCAGCTCTTGACACTATGTAACCGTTCATATTGTCTAGGGTAGCTGCATAAATCCAGATGTACCTAAATGTACTTGTGAGTAAGTTTGAGGGTTGGAAGCCTCCTCATAGCCTACTGATTTTATTATTATTATTGATGTCAAGTTGACATCATTATTATTAATTCTGATGTCAGGTTGACAATACCGTGAATATCGTTTGCTGGTATTTTGCATGGGGGAGGAAATAATGCTATTCTGATCATTCACCCTAAAACACCCTGGAAAAAGCAACTGAATACCCAGGCAGGCGCCACGTTGCGTTCAGGAATCCACACACACACACACACACACACACACACGTGGATTCTCTCCCTGCGTCAAAATATTGCTGGTCACAACTTTCACGCCCTGTGACCCTTAACCACACGGTATTATTATTTACTGTTCCAACTTGTTCTCTCGTACATGTTCTTTCATTCATACCGTATTTCCCAACCCATCCACCTGTTTGGATAGTACTTTTTGTAACTGTGTACCGTAGTACAAATATTGACGTACTAAGCAATTAGATCATAGAACTTTGTATTATTCACTTTATAGTCGGAAAAAATGAAGCTAAAAAACAAATAAATATTCCTAGGGCCTCGTAGCCTGGTGGAGGGCCTCGTAGCCTGGTGGATAGCGCGCAGGACTCGTAATTCTTTGGCGCGGGTTCGATTCCCGCACGAGGCAGAAACAAATGGGCAAAGTTTCTTTCACCCTGAATGCCCCTGTTACCTAGCAGTAAATAGGTACCTGGGAGTTAGTCAGCTGTCACGGGCTGCTTCCTGGGGGTGGAGGCCTGGTCGAGGACCGGGCCGCGGGGACACTAAAGCCCCGAAATCATCTCAAGATAGTATAGCACACACATGTACTAGAATAAGCCTCGCATATCGTGTATTAGGCCTAGGAAGGTTAGCTTAGTTTGTTTTTGCAATATAAATAGACAATCTTTTTCCTGTCTGTCCAAATTCAATACTACCGATTTCTACTTTCTAATTTTTTTTTTTTTTTGCAGGGATATTCCTGCGCGGGCCCTAAGCCTCTGGCTGGCCCACTAAGTGTTGCTTGTTTCTGTTTTACTTGGGCGGAGTGTGAGTATTTATGACTCGTATGGTCGCTTCAGTAAGATTTTGCCATGTGTGTTTAATAACTTCTGCTCTGTTGAATCTAAGTTGAAATCTTAATGGGTTTGTAACTGTGCACTGTGTTAGATAATGTTCCAGTGGTCTGTTGTGGTTGTAACTGCACTGTGTTAGATAATGTTCCAGTGGTCTGTTGTGGTTGTAACTGTGCACTGTGTTAGATAATGTTCCAGTGGTCTGTTGTGGTTGTAACTGCACTGTGTTAGATAATGTTCCAGTGGTCTGTTGTGGTTGTAACTGTGCACTGTGTTAGATAATGTTCCAGTGGTCTGTTGTGGTTGTAACTGTGCACTGTGTTAGATAATGTTCCAGTGGTCTGTTGTGGTTGTAACTGTGCACTGTGTTAGATAATGTTCCAGTGGTCTGTTGTGGTTGTAACTGTGCACTGTGTTAGATAATGTTCCAGTGGTCTGTTGTGGTTGTAACTGTGCACTGTGTTAGATAATGTTCCAGTGGTCTGTTGTGGTTGTAACTGCGCACTGTGTTAGATAATGTTCCAGTGGTCTGTTGTGGTTGTAACTGTGCACTGTGTTAGATAATGTTCCAGTGGTCTGTTGTGGTTGTAACTGTGCACTGTGTTAGATAATGTTCCAGTGGTCTGTCGGGCATATCTCCACAGTGCTGACATTTCCTCTTATCTTCCGCTAATTTCGTTGTCCGTCTGTATATGTATTATGGTCCTCATCCTTCCTACAAGTACTACCAAGACAGCAGGATGGGTTGTATTTCCATATAATCCTGCCATAACATTTTATTAATTATTTTTGTTATGGTTTTATTACTGAGAGTTTAGCGAAGTATTTTCAATTATTTTACAGTTGTGAAGGTTAACTAGCCTAGCACTACTGGCTGGGGAACATTAGCATGATGAAGGCGGCAGCAAGTGGGTTACCTTGGCAGGGCGTCCTCCACCACCACCACCGGCCAGCGCCACACCCGGGCCTGCACCAGCGCCACACCTGGGCCTGCACACCAGCGCCACACCTGGGCCTGCACACCAGCGCCACACCTGGGCCTGCGCCAGCGCCACACCTGGGCCTGCGCCAGCGCCACACCTGGGCCTGCACACCAGCGCCACACCTGGGCCTGCGCCAGCGCCACACCTGGGCCTGCACACCAGCGCCACACCTGGGCCTGCGCCAGCGCCACACCCGGGCCTGCACCAGCGCCACACCCGGGCCTGCACCAGCGCCACACCTGGGCTTGCAGGTGTGGCAGGAATACTGTATGTGTACTCAAACAGTATTCAGAAGCAAAGGACAATCATGTGTTTGCACTAGATACCATAAAGGGGCATGGTAAGGGGGGGGGTTGTTTATTAGTTACACATAATTAAAGTGAACTTGCTGACGACTTCATACTGGTGAAGAAACTCTTTAGTTTCTAAAATATAAAAAAAATACAAGCCTTGTCTCATTATTCATCTCATTACCTGTTAACGGTCTTGAAATAGAAATTCTAGCTAGTACGACGTATCCCCATAACCTGAAAGTATTCTCCTATGTTATCTATTTCCCTTTTGGATTTATTCTGTTAATAAAGCGTTTCAGGAAGCCCCGGATGACCAGTAAACACGGGAGTCTATGCGGGTGAGTAAATCATTAACGAGTAATTCCAGGAGTGTCTCCTGGGAACGACCCGGCGCCGGCCAGGGGGAAGGGGGGGGGGGGAGAGCGCTCGATACACCTTTTATTGTATGCAGCAAAATCGGGTTGTTATAGAGGGTTGAGAGCCAGGGGCCGAGAGCCAGGTGCCGAGAGCCAGGTGCAGAGAGCCAGGTGCAGAGAGCCAGGACCGAGAGCCAAGTGCCGAGAGCCAAGTGCCGAGAGCCAAGTGCCGAGAGCCAAGTGCCGAGAGCCAAGTGCCGAGAGCCAAGTGCCGAGAGCCAAGTGCCGAGAGCCAAGTGCCGAGAGCCAGGACTGAGAGCCAGGTGCCGAGAGCCAGGTGCCGAGAGCCAGGGACCGAGAGCCAGGGACCGAGAGCCAGGGACCGAGAGCCAGGGACCGAGAGCCAGGGACCGAGAGCCAGGACTGAGAGCCAGGACTGAGAGCCAGGACTGAGAGCCAGGTCTGAGAGCCAGGGACTGAGAGCCAGGGACCGAGAGCCAGGACTGAGAGTGCCACCAAGAGCGGAGCAGGAAGGCGTGTTACATCAACAATATTTACCTTTCTCAGCCAAGAGTTCACCCACTCGTTCCTGACCCCTTCACTCAACAAAGGAACAGGACCAAATGAGTCTATACACGAGAGAACACCGGTGAAAGGGACCGCAGGAAGAGACGAACAAGGGATCCAATGAACGGGATAAATAAAGGAGCAGCCGCGTCCAACAACCTGGTTGACCAGACAACCAACCGGGAGGCCTGGTCGGGAGACCGGACCGCTGCGACGTTGATCCTCGGAGCCATCACAAGGTACCCACAAGGTAGGTAGATGGACAAGGCAAATGGAAATGCGGGTCCCGGGAGCTAAAACTCAGCCCCAGCATACTTTATGGAGCGGGTACACACACTGTTGATTGACAGTTGAGAGGCGGGACCAAAGAGACAAAGCTCAACCCCCCGTAAGCACAAATAGATGAAATAGTACGAAGACTACAGTACGTACGAAAATAGTACGTACGAATAGTACGAAATGAGTACGAAGACTACAATGTAACCAATGTTGGTCAGAGTGACTGAGTCTGAGTCAAACACTGCGCTCTTCAGTTAACTTTCACCAAGTTCTGCTCCTCATCCTACTCCGTGTCTCCTTTTTTTTCCGTTTAATTCTCTTCCGTCTCCCCTTCCTTCCTTCCTCCTGACCGTTCCGCTTTCACGAGCCGTTGGTCGTCTTCCGTCATGTCCTGCAAGTAACATGAAGGTGTTCATGTACAAGGGACACGTGCGGAGGGCTGCTGCTGCATGGTCGGTGTGTTCAGTGAGAACTTGTCTGTACGGAGCTCCTCGCTACACTTCATAACCCGTGAAGGTTTTCTCCCCCTGATGACTGCACGCACGGTCTCTCTCGGCGCCTCAATGTTACATCAATTACAAGCTCTCAAATAATATTTTTTTAACTTGGGAACCCAGACAATGAACAACAACAAAGTATTTTCACACTTATACATATCTGTGTTACAATTAGCAAAAATTCATGAGAATATTAATCCACAGAGAAAACTTGATCCCTTGACCCCCTCCTTCACACACATGCCAGGTTGGCCAACATAAGAATGGTCTTTAGAAGGCGACGAGTCACAATAACGTGCCTAAAGTAATCGACTTGAGAATGGTCCAGGACGGACCGAAACGTCGTCGTCCCTTCACCTTCTAGTGTGTGGTCTGGTCAACGGTCTTTAGAAACTTATGTAAAGAAACATTCAGAACCTTGTATAACACATGTCAGACCAATCCTGGAGTATGCAGCTCCAGCATGGAGTCCGTATCTCGTCAAGCACAAGACTAAATTCGAGACAGTTCAGAGGTTTGCCACCAGACTAGTACCCGAGCTGAGGGGTGTAAGCTACGAGGAGACTTGGGCTGAGGACCCGAGTATTCCGTGTGGCGGCCGTCAAGCATTTTACTAACCATTACCTTGAAGTTGGTATTGCTTAATTATTCGGTACTATAATTATATACAATAAGCGGATACGTTCGAGTTCATATTGAAAATCTATAAGGAATAAGGAATAGAATGGTATGAACTGCACACTACATATGTATGCCCTCGTGACACTCGTGACAACATTCGCTCTCGCCACTCATACGTAAAACCCACACAAGTCAGTTTACGACACACTTCGGTGGCCAGTCAATCAAACACCAGAACACTGAAGAATGATACACTATCTCCAACACTTGTTAAACAATGAACGTCCATTAGTAAACCAACTTATCTCAGGTTTAAGATTCACAAACACCACAGGTCTCCTACCTGTCGCCCTCCTCACCCTTAATTAAATCGCCCAACCCACAATTATTAACACATCTCTAACCCCCGTCCATGGAGGACAGAAGAAAATGTATATATGCTGGTTAGCATTGTAAATGTGTGGCCAAGTCTGTGGCAGAAAAATAATAAAAAAAATAACCATTATTATTCCAATTAAAAATATTTGAAACCAAATATAGACCACTTAGATTTACTGTTAACTGCACAAAACAGAAACTAAAACCATTCGCAAACTTTCTAACAAAAAAATAATTGGAGAGAGGCGTGAAGGGTTTGGAAGTGGGGAACCAGCACCCACAGGCTTAGGACATGCACCCGACAGGCTTAGGACACGCACCCCACACACCAGACCAGACGACACCAGGCCCAAGGTGTCGTCAACACCCGACACTATTAAACACCTGTTTAACTTCGACAAATGAACCCGGAAGTAAGGAATTAAACGAAGCGTGGAACGGTTAGATATTTTGGCCCCGGGAAATCAACGAAAGAAAACGGAAAATACATTGCCTGAAACTACTGCCATTAAGGAACTGGCTGACTCTCAATGCTCACTTGGCCTCAGGACGCAACACGGCTTCTGAACACACAGAGATCACACTAACCTGATGCATCACATGAACAAATCCACAAGGGCCGTGACGAGGATTCGAACCTGCGTCTGGGAGCATCCCAGACACTGCCTTAATCGACTGTGCTACGACAGGGTAAAAGGGTTGAAACAGAAGTTCTACTGAACTAACCCTTTTGCCCTGTCGTAGCTCAGTCGATTAAGGCAGTGTCTGGGATGCTCCCAGACGCAGGTTCGAATCCTCGTCACGGCCCTTGTGGATTTGTTCACGGCTACTGAAGGTGACTCGGGTTTAGAGAAAGAGTGAATATCAGAAGCAGCCGCAACAAATGGGTCAGAGTGCGAGAGGAGAGAGAGAGGAATGTGAAGAGAGGGAAAGTGAGCGTGCGCGCACTGTCTGGGCCAAATACTGAAACATGACAAGTATTCTCTCTTGTGAGAATGAGGCTCTTAGTCTCGTGAATATGAGTTATTACCAAGTGAGACGAGGAGGCTCTCACCGGTCATAACACTAACACACCTTTATCGTTAATGCCTGCACACCAGTTTATTTCAGTATTTACAACAATATTAAACCAACTTAAACCTATTTACAATTTACCTACCTTACCTTGTGTACCTTACCTAGCCCTAAGTATTTTATTTAAAAGATTGAGTAGTCCTGTGATCGGATAAGTCTCATTTTGTACTATGGTCCGCAACGGAGAAAATAAGGGGTACTATTAAAAGTAGCTGCTCACAAATACCCTCGTTTTCTATCGAGAAGATAGTTAGGTTTGGTCGGAGTTGTCCTAATAACACGTCGCATTTTGACGTATACTTTACGCAAAGCAAAAAACTCTTTCAAAAAAAATTGGAGCGGCTAGAGATGTGATGTGATGTCCCATTTTCTGTTCGTGGGTCTTCGGGTTGGTTAGGTTCAGGCACTTTAGCACAACAGTTTAGTGACGTTGGGAGCCCTCAGGAGGACGAGCTGAAATGGGTGGCGTTTTATTACCCCGTATTTTGTACGTTGTAGCAAATTTAGAAAGCGCGCTGTGATACAACCATGTTCAACAGGTCAAGTGCCGCGGGGCTGCGGTTTATTGAACACTTCACAAAACCGAAATCAACGTAAATAATTTTAATTATGTGAAGTGACGAGCAAGTGCATAGCAGGACTCGTAGCAAGTGATGACCATGGTGCACCGTAGACGCGTACCATGATGCACCGTAGACGCGTACCATGGTGCACCGTACTCGCGTACCATGGTACAGTGAAGTACAGTCCTCGCACCGTAGTACAGTCTCAGCACCACACACCTGGCCACGCTAACATTAAATCTTTCAGTTCATTCGTGCCATTAATGCATAGAACTTGAAGGTCACTGTCATGAGACAATGAGTGAATATTCCTTGTCTTTCTTTCATCGCCAACTCACTAAAGTTTCCTATCGGAAGGCTTCCAGCTTGTTTCCTCTCCACGTTGACCAAATTTGACTTCAGATTGTATTGATTGATGAAGATTAAGCCACCCAAAAGGTGGCACGGGCATGAATAGCCCGTAAGTGGTGGCCCTTTGGAGCCATTACCAGTATCATTAGCCGATACTGGAGATCTGTGGAGGTGCGATTGCACCCTGCGGAGAGGTCGTGACCCCTCTCAGGTTGTATTTTGAAGATTTGGAGTAATTTTCATTTTGAGTGACCTGGTTATTGGTGGCATCCACAATGATCCGTTATGATTGCTTGAGTGGAAACTCAAGCTTTGTCACGTGGGTAACGAGGTCCATTTGTTTAACAAGTCGGGTGGGTACTCCTTGGGGCACTCCTTGGGGGAGTGGCCACCCCGGGCCTGGGCCTGGGGGAGTGGCCACCCCGGGACTGGGGAAGTCGTGCTGGACGTTTCCTTGAGATGTGCCGGAAGCTCTTTGTCAAGGTTGAGACGTCACAGCACTGGAATGTCTTGGAGACAAGTGGGTGTTACCACTCAGGGGCCAGATTCACGAAGCAGTTACGCAAGTACTTACAAACACGTACATCTTTCCTCAATCTTTGACGGCTTTGGTTACATTTATTAAACAGTTTATAAGCTTGAAAACTTGCCAATCAACTGTTGTTATTGTTATAAACAGCCTCCAGGTGCTCATTTACCGTTTAATAATTGTAAACAAAGCCGCCACAGATTGAGAAAAGATGTACAGGTTCGTAAGTGCTTGCGTAACTTCTTCGTGAGTCTAGCCCATGGTTAGTGGCAGGTTAGGGAAAGTCCAGCTTAATGTAGATTTAGGCGTTACGGAGAAAGCGACCATGGAGGCCGGTACGCCATAAAGAAGAAGACATTGCCCCAGAGGGTAGCCTGTACTGGGACGAATAGTAGTTAAGTCACCTACTATGACTTAATGATTTATCACCAACAAGTAACCAAATACGACAATTACCGCCCTCATGCACCTGGTGTTCGGTAATGAATCTAATGTTACCTTAAGGTTTTGACTTATACTTCCCTTTATTAACTCGTCTTAGGCATTAATAACTTAACTAGTTGCATAATCAATAAGTTAGATCAAATTAAATCATCAGCTGTAGTCTAAAGACATTCTCAAACTCTAGTCTTCAGAATATTTATGGCTGTTTACTCAAGACCTTCACGCTAGTATTTCCTGAACTTTTCCAATAATGACTGATTTTCCTCGCGTTCTTTTGTCATACTACTTTCTACATTTTAAGTTTTATTCGGTGATCACTCCACCTCGACTTCTGTGAATCTGTCTCTCACACACACACACACACACACACACACACACACACACACACACACACACACACACACACACACACACACACACACACACAGCACTCATATTTCCTTTATTCAAGCTCTCTCCCTCGTCAGTTCGACTAAAGAAAAGGTCGGTGATCTATTATAAATCTGTACATGACATATTGTATCGTGGCTTTCCCTCGCTTGGCTTCACTGGCAACGTCCAGCGTCTGGTCAGTGGCAGAGTTTGCACTCAGCTTCTTGCATGAGTTGCATCTTGTGCCTTGCACCTTGTCTCTTGCTTCTTACTCAACTTCTTTACAATGTCTCAAGGGGTAACTATTGTCTCAGAAAGTGGTGTTGAATGGGCTGTTCTTAAAGCAAAAAGAAAACGGAGTTTACTCTATCGTCCAGCATTGCTGGTCAAGTTTTCTCTTGTGGCAACTGAAAGTCGCTTCCGGCCGCTCTTTGTCTCAGTAGTTCGGTCTACGCTGAAAATTCGGAAAGCTGAAAATTTCCCACCTGAAAGCTGTCCTTTATAAGATGGTTTTTTATCTTTAAGTGCACTACGGGATCACCATAGACCGTGATGCTTGGAACTTTTGCTCCGAGTGGCCGAGTCTAAAACAACAAATATTTCTTCCCATAAAAAAAACAAAATGAACGCACTCGTTCACCAGTGACCCAGCCACACAACAGTTGTCTCGTATGTGCTCATCTACCAACGGCTCGTGACGTCAGCCTATACGATAACATTTCAATATAGTTGCAGTATATCAAGCCGGGAACTGTGTAGTGTGCAGCGCAGGCGCCGCCGGCGTGAGCACACGCTGGGAGAAAGGAATCAGTGAGTGACCTCGACGATGCTCGCAAATTCTCACCATAGAGGCGCATCAGAACGTGTTAGAGCATCGTCGGCACGATATAATCAAGTTCATCGCCGCACTGGGACCACGGGCTACTCGTGCCCGTGCCACCTCTTGGCTGGCTTAATCTTCATCAATCAATCAATCGCACTAGCAAGTGTCACGGACTTACGGTTCAATGTTCCCCGGAAGCTGCATCGTCAACACACTTCAAGCCTAACTCGTGTCCAAGCCACAGCTAAAGCCGATTCCCAGTCACAACCCATAGTGTAAAACGCACCAGTGGAAAGGTGCTACACGTAAGGAAAAGGCACTAATTACAGTAAGAGAGATAATGTACATAAAGGTTAGAGAAATGTACACACACACATTAAGGAAAAGATGAATGTACACACAATGGAAGGGAAATAGATACAACAGGATAAGGTTAAATATCCACACAAGGGATTTTTTTTTGTTCCATATAGGTGAGTACACAGAAGAAGGGTTAGAGTAGACACACCTCTCAATTTACACACAGAAATCACAATAGCGTCATGCATCAAATGAATAAACTACAAGGGCCGTGACGAGGATTCGAACCTACGTCTGAGACCTCACACTTAAGCCATGTTTACTCTTCCACCATATCATGATGGGGTTTTATTAGTCTCACAGACCCTCCAGCCCAGAGCCTAGTGGTCCAAGTACCTTTTAAGGGTTTGTTTTAGCAGTTGTTCAGTCAATATATTTTTTGTTTAGACTTTCAAGTACTCTCAACCATTTTCTTTCCATCTGTGTTTTAATAATTCGGGGAAGATGAACGGTAGACGACCTGCCGCAGCCTCGCCCGGTGTGAATGAGCCCACTAAACACCTCACGCTTTCTCCAGCCCGTCCTCCAAACAAAGATCCAAAAGTGATTCCATGCACCCGCCAAACCCCCTGTTTATGAATGAAAAGCGGTTTACACACGACTCAACTGCTGACGTTCGAACATATCCGGAACAAGTACTTCACCGACGAATTTTGTTCGAACCACAACGCTATAAATGCTTCACCCACGTACTACAAATACAAATAATCGCCAACAGAACCTAAGCACCTAACCTATGCCTATTTATACACAATATGCTAATATATTATAATATTAATTTATACTTGAGAAAATTCCCGTTTTGAATGAACAGCATGTTAAAATATATGAATGCGTCTGTGGGGTTGACCGCTGAATGTAATGGACTTGAGTTGAGGACGGGTTGCTTTCTCTTGCTGTGCATATTCAGATACATTAAAACCAAGGAATGTTTCATATGAATACTTACGGAACCTCTGAATTAAAACTTTTAAAAATTCCGTAAGTCCACATCAATAAACCCGAATGTACTGTGGAGCGAGTTTCGGAGCGGGAAAAATTACTGGTAACCTCCCCTGGTGGTCCTGCACGAGGCTACCTTACGCTAGGTGGGTGAAACTTTGACAGATGCAGGCGAGGAGTCACAATAACGTGGCTGAAGTATGTTGACCAAACCCTTCACTTTTGACAGATGCTGCAGGCAGCACCCAGGAATGTTGCGTATGAGAGAAATGTATGTAGATAAGAGAACAAATGTCGGTAGTCAGTACATTAGATGACCGACAATTGGAAAGGCGGAGTTCAAGAGCTACCCTAAAACAACCCCAGACGTTTCCACTGAGGATTACGGGCTCACCATAGCCCGTGCTACATGGATACTTCGTTCTAAGTAGCTAAATCTAAAACAACAACAACAATCCACTGAGGAACTGATGACACCACCACCCCGAGACGCGAACCCTCGGACAATCAGAGCAGCAGCTGGCGTCTCCGAGCCATTATAAAGTATCAGAGCGTGGTGTGAGCGGCCTCTTCTCTCCCCAACACTATAAAACATTCTACAATTCTTTTTAAATAGAGGAATGTAGGACGTGTCAACCCACGGTGTTTTATACATCTTGAAACATACAACTTTAGTATATTCCCAGCAACATTTATAGTAGTAATCTAACTGATCTGAATTAATAATTAACCTGAATTAATAATTAACCTGAATTAATAATTAGTCTGAATTAATGCAGCCTAAATAAGGCAATCTAAATAATGAGAATCTCTCCTAGAAAACAGAACTCAGCATAAACAAAATACAATTTAAACTAACATATCCTAATCTGAAATAACAGTTAGGCTTAACCACAGGAAGGTCCAGTCATGGTCCAGCGGTGAGTGGAACGTGGGTAATGTGGGTCACAACTATGTAGCGCTCCCCGCTACACAAACATCACTTTGGGAACACCAGTAAGCCGCTACGTAGCGCTCCCCGCTAGACCGGCAACACTGGGAACACAAGGACATGAAGCACTCGACATGCGACTATTTTCGTGTGTTTACAATTCATGTTCTGCAACATTTGGTCACTATTTGGCACGGGAGACATCTCCCGTCACGCAGGGTGCAGTCGCGCCTCTACAGATCTCCAGTATCATCTCTTGATACTGGTAATGGCTCAAAAGGGCCACCACTTACGGGCTATTCATGCCCGTGCTACCTCTTGGGTGGCTTAATCTTTATCAATCAATCATGTTCTGCCCTGGTCTACCTTGTAATTAAACCGTACGCCTTCAGATTTGGAATTTACCTGGATGGGGTTCTTGAAGTGCTACTCCCCAAGCTAGGCTCGTAGCCAGACATAACTCTAGAGAACTTGTCCAACAGGTTGTTGCTTGGAGCGGCCCGCAGGCCCACATATCCACTACAGCCCGGTTGGTCCGATACTTCAAGAAAAAACTGGCCAGGTTTCTGCAAGCAGACTTCTACTTTTGTTCTGGCAATATTTCTGATACTTGCTGGGATGGTATTGAACAGCCGCGGACCTCTGATGTTCATAGTGTTCTCTGATTGTGTCTATGGTACATCTACTGTTCACTGGTTCAATTCTGCATTTCCTTCTATATCTGTTATTCTAGTATGTCGCTATTTTACTGTATACATTTGAGACCTGGCCCTCCAGTATCTTCTAAGTATATATATATATATATATATATATATATATATATATATATATATATATATATATATATATATATATATATATATATATATATATATATATATATATATAAAATACTAGAGCCAGGTCCCAAATTTGCATAGTAAAATAACAACATACTGGAAACCGCACAAATATTTTATAATTGTGGTGAATTACAGCGCTTTTCTAACAAAACTGAAAGAATATATAAGACAGGTGTGCTAAATTCAGATGTGTTTCATGCTAGAATTTCTTTATTACAACATCAGAATAGCTAGGCAACTTAAGAACCCGTTGGAGTAGTCTTTAACCGCCTTCACACCACACACACACACACACACACACACACACACACACACACACACACACACACACACACACACACACACATCAGAATAGACTAACATCAGAACAGCGTTCAGGAACCTGTGTAAGGAATCATTCAGAATCTTGTACACCACATATGTAAGACCAATCCTGGAGTATGCGGCCCTAGCATGGAGCCCGTACCTTGTCAAGCACAAGACGAAGCTGGAAAAAGTTCAAAGGTATGCCACTAGAATAGTCCCAGAACTAAGAGGCATGAGTTACGAGGAAAGGCTGCGGGAAATGCACCTTACGACACTGGAAGACAGAAGAGTAAGGAGAGACATGATCACAACCTACAAAATCCTCAGGGGAATCGACTGGGTAAACAAGGATAAACTATTCAACACTGGTGGTACGCGAACAAGGGGACACAGGTGGAAACTGAGTACCCACATGAGCCACAGGGACGTTAGGAGGAACTTTCAGTGTCAGAGTAGTTAACAGGTGGAATGCATTAGGCAGTCATGTGGTGGAGGCTGACTCCATACAGATTCAAATGTAGATATGATAGAGCCCAGTAGGCTCAGGAATCTGTACACCAGTTGATTGACAGTCGAGAGGCGGGATTAAAGAGCCAAAGCTCAACCCCCGCAAGCACAAATAGGTGAGTACACACACACCAAAAAAACAGCAACTCTTAAACCTTTCACACAAGTCAAGAAACTGCATCACGACAAAATAAACAGCTAACTAGTAGTCACAAGAATGCTTGCGCGCGCCAGCTCTCTCTCGTTCTCTCTCTTTTGCTCTCTCTAGCTCTCTCTCACAAGGCTCGCTGGCTGTCTCACAACAGAGAAACAAAATAGTGTAAATATGAATTTTGGAACAGAGCATG
The DNA here is from genome assembly GCF_040958095.1 of Procambarus clarkii. NCBI lineage: Eukaryota > Metazoa > Arthropoda > Malacostraca > Decapoda > Cambaridae > Procambarus > Procambarus clarkii. The sequence goes on from NC_091181.1 coordinate 30,743,985, forward strand.
ATGCCCGTTCATTGTACTTGTATACAAACGCACATCATCATAATATATCAATCCCCCAAAAAAACTGATAGCACACACCTAAACAATGGAGACCTAACACGATTTGGAGTGCGTCCACCATCCTGGCTGGCTTTAAGCGCAAAAAAAACTTACCTGTCAACTTACTTGCCTCCTTCAGGCTCTGAGCAAGCTACTAGCCCCCCCCCCCACTCCCTGTCTTTGCCCCAAGAGCCCTCCCCACTTCCCTCGGCAAGTAGACCCTCCGCCCCACCTCAGAGCTCATGCCATTCATGTGAGAATCTCCGGAATACCTTTATGGGGCTCTGGGAGTTGTTGGTCTCCCCGTGGCTGAGGAGACCTCGCTCCGTGCCTGGCCTCGGAGACCTCGGAGGAGCCTTTGATTGATTGATGAAGATTAAGCCACCCAAAAGGTGGCACGGGCATGAATAGCCCGTAAATGGTGGCCCTTTTGAGCCATTACCAGTACCAAGAGCTGATACTGGAGATCTGTGGAGGGGAGGAGCCTTTTTAGAACAAGCAGATAAATACGAGCTGCCTCGTATGGAGACTATAGGCCTTCTGCAGTTTCCTTAATTAATGATCTTCAAGTTCAAGTAGGTTCATTGAGACAAGATAGAAATACATCTCAAAGGTATAGAGTAGCTTAGGCTATTTCTACCCCCCTGTATTAATGATCTTACTCTCCTAAAAGAGACGGATTCCTCCCCGCCTTTGGGTGCCCTTGACCTCAGGGATACCAACCTGCCTCATTGTCACCAAGCAGCCCCCCTGCATTCTGATGGCATCAAGATTCATGCCATCTGCTATTCTCGCCCGTAAAGTTTTAGGTTAGCGGAGGGCAACGAAACTTAGCACTAGCTAGTGGAAAAAAATAAGCGTATACCTGTATCATACTGAAATGCAAGTAGAATAATACTTGATTCACAGGAACACCAACACGTCCTGGAGTCCCCAGGTGGGCAAAAGGACCTTATCCTGCACGTGATGTAATATGCATTCTCGTCCAACCTCAACACCATGGTTCAGGAATTTCAACGAGGCCGCACCTACCCATCCCAGGCCAGCACCCACCCGACTGCCAGACCAACTGACCTTCTTGTTGTTGTTGATTTAGATTCAGCTACTCGGAACAAAAGTTGCGAGTAGCACGGGCTATGGTGAGCCCGTAGTGGACTTAACCGGCACAGGAGCGAGGCCGTAAGTGGCCAACTGACAGACCATTATCGATTATATACACCATTTTCAGTGTCATGGTCCCCATCTGTCTAACCAAGATGCTTGTTACCCTGTATTCATTCACTGTTGTGATGTGACAATTGCCAATCTCGGCGTTATAGCTACCGGTGCGCCTCATAACTCTCACCTGAGGTCAAAACCTCAAAAACCTTTTGACCTCAGGGGAATTGACAGGGTGGACAAGGATGGATTATTTAACACGGGTGGCACACGAACAAGGGGACACAGGTGGAAGCTGAGTACCCAAATGAGCCGCAGAGACATTAGAAAGAACTTTTTCAGTGTCAGTAGTTAGTAAATGGAATGCATTAGGCAGTGATGTGGTGGAGGCTGACTCCATACACAGTTTCAAGTGTAGATATGACAGAGCCCAATAGGCTCAGGAATCTGTACATCAGTTGATTGACGGTTGAGAGGCGGGACCAAAGAGCCAGAGCTCAACCCCCGCAAACACAACTAGGTGAGTACCTGACACTGTCGCCACGTGTGTAATGTTTACATACAACACGTGGCGGCGTGAGGTCACGCGCGAGGGTTCTACAGGCCAGTGCTGTTATCTTCCCCCGGTACTGGTGCTCTTGCTGGCCCCGGGCCCTCAATACCAGGAACTTGTGGTGTGGTTTTCCTCTTCCCCGTAACGAGTGTGGCCATTTCTCGCAGAAATGATGGTGCTGGCGAGTAGTGGTACCTCTCCCCGCAACCCAGTAGTGCTGGTTGGTATCGGAGGAGTGTTTGACAACCCTGTCGCTACCTTATGACCTCTTGGTTCCTCTCTAAAGAGCACACACAATTATAAGTTGACACCAGCCACTCGTCCTGCTACATGCGAAGAACTTGCACATGCAACCCAGTGGGTCCGGAGCCTCACTAAATAAATGAGCAGGTTCTGCAAGTTACAACTTGAAAGATCACTGAATACACATGTAGGGGGGGGGGGAAGAGGGCTACCACACGCCACTGTTGAGCTGGGCTCCATGGGCCTCTTGGGCTGGTTGATTCTATCATGACTCGTGTCCGCCCCGACACCTTGGTTGGTGCCCGCCAAAAACCCCTAATAGTTATCTACGGGCTCACCATAGCTTGTGCTACTTGGAATTGATTGTTCATAGTAGCGAATCTTTAACAACAACAACAACAACCCTAATAGTTTTAGTGGCATAATATTTGTATTTTGTATGCCGGGAGTACACCTGCAATGGGTTCTGGGAGTTCCTCTTCTGGGGCATGACTTGTGATAACTTGGTCCAACAGGTTGTTGGTTGAAGCGGCCCGCAGACCCACATATCCACTACAACGCGGCTAATCCCAGCCCCTTTCTCTTGAATAATACATCGCATTTTGACGTATAATTTCCCTAAGAAACAAAACGGGTGTACTAAAAATTGTAGCGGCTCGCGAAATTGACGGGATGTCCCGTTTTCTGTTGCTTGGTCCTCGGGTTGGTTAGGTTTAGGCAATTTAGTACAAAAGGTAGTAAAAGAGACCAGAATAAAGCGTTTTGTAAATACTGTGAATGTGAAACACGAAGGAGTACAGTATTACACAGAGACAGGCACTCTTAAAACAGAAAATTACATAAATACGAATTTAGTACAGCAGATTTCAAAACTGACCAACTTTTTATAAAAGTAATTCTTATTGTGCGTTAAATTATTAATATTGTATTTTTCAGTTAAATTTGGTACTTTTTAGGTAATCATTTTGGTGCATTCGTTAAAATACTTTTGTCAAGCCTAGTTTAGTGAGGGTTTTAGGCTCTTGAGAACCGACTCCTCCTGGTCCGGAGCTACTTTCCCGAATTTGTCTTAATTGTTCCTTGAACACGTCCACTTTTGTCCAGGCAATTTTTCTTATGATTGATGGGAGGATATTGAATAGCGTAGACCTCTGATGTCCCTACAGTGTTCTCCGAGTGTAACTATGGCACCCTAGGGGGGGGTAGAAATAGCCTAAGCTACTCTATCCCTTTGAGATGTATTTATTGCTTATCTCAATAAACATACTTGAATGGCACCCCTAACGGGTTTATTCTGAGTTTCCTAACATATCTTTCACTCCAGTCTGTTATGATTTTGCTGTGTGACTACGGCTTCCAGCGTCTTTGATGCTGATATATGATGCCTCTCCTGTCTCATATTTAAAGCTTTGAAACATTTCCAGTTGGTTAGGTGTAAAATCGGGTCTGAGTACCGTATGTAATTTCTGAAATAAGAGGGAATACAGAGCTCTCTCCTGCTTTGAAAGGGGGAATCGAGTATCAAACTCAAGGGGGAGAACCATAATTGTTTAAAATAGTAGAAGCATTGTGGTACAATATTTGGATTTGGCGGTCGTAATCCCTCCCATCACGACTGTGAGGAAGTCGTCCTGGCAGGGAGTACAGCAGCAAGGTTCCCACCGCCTGTGTGACGCTCTCGAGGTCGGCACACCTCACCCACGCCCACCACCTCACACCAGCCACGCCCACATAAATACACACCAGCCACGCCAAGCCCCGCTCCTGTGCCAGGTAAGTCCACTACGGGCTCACCATAGCCCGTGCTACTTGGAACTTTTTTGTTCCCAGTGGCTGAATCTATAACAACAACCACGCCCACCGCCTCACACCAGCCACGCCCACATAATACCAATACTCCAGGCTAATATCAGCTCTCTTACAAAGCTTAATATTTATTACCAACAAGTGGGATAATTTTAGAGAAACTCCGTCATGCGAAGGGTAACCTTCTACGCCTTGCAGCTGCATAGTATTTGTTTAATGTACAAGTCTTACATGCAACATCATGCACTTGGAGCTCATTATATCTAGTCGCAGTCGTAATTGTTTCTTCGCTGCCGGTAAATATCTTCAAGATCCCAGCAACCTTGCTACCAATGTATCTTGGCGGTACTTAATTGATTATTGGCAACAAGTTTATGCTCTTAGCACTACTACTTAAACAATTGTAGTGAGCAGGATATTTCCTCGATCATAACCCTACCAGCTTGACACACGCCGGTTCCAGGCCTACCTTGACTACCTTGGGGGCCGCCTATTGCATGATCTAGGAGCACAAAGGTATCAAAACGATACTCACGGTAATCTTCCTACCAGTTTTTTACCAACCAGATTAATACACTTTGTAGTAGAATGTCAGATGACGGCGGAGAGCTCTGACGCCTTCAGACAACCGTCATGGGTCTAATGACACGAGTCTAATGTATGACATTTGGGTCTGTTACGGGAGAGTTAATGTTGATCTGTAACATTTTGATGAAAGACAGCGGGTGGTGGACACCTGCCACCCCGGACGCCACACACACACGTGGCAAGCAGCTGGGTGTGTAACAGGAGGGGAACCATCCTTGTGTGACTAACCTTGTAGAGTGGGCTGGTCCGGAAGTCACAGATAATTAAGCAGCCAACTTTACCCACCGTCACAACCACGGTATCTTACCGGGCCAGCCTGTCATACCCCCACAACCCCACCCACAATACACCCATCCACAACCTTGGTTGATACCTGGTTGATGGGGTTCTGGGAGTTCTACTCCCCAAGCCCGGCCCGAGGCCAGGCTTGACTTGTGAGAGTTTGGTCCACCAGGCTGTTGCTTGGTGCGGCCCGCAGGCCCACATACCCACCACAGCCCGGTTGGTCCGGCACTCCTTGGAGGACCTTACACAAATAATTTAGCTAATTGACGAAACAAAGTTCCTTACTCCATTAGCTCCTCGGGACCCGGATGCTTCTAGCTCAGCGAATAATGTTGACGTGAACAAAACATTTGACCTGAAGTCAGCAGAGTGCTTAAACTGTCACTAGTGCGGAACACTATAAGGAGGAGTGCTGCTCGTGTCCCGGACTCCTCCCGGGGCTAATATAACATATCCGCTGTGACTGAGGGACTTTACTCCTTGGTCACTCGTGCTTATTATCCCTGTGAACACACGTTGGAGGTCACCTGCTGGTAGAGGAGGAGGGGGGTCGAACCTCATTCCTGGTGGAGGGAGTCGACCCAGGCTCCTGATGGGCTAACTACCTACCTTGTGGCTACCATTAGTTCCGTGGATCAACGTCCCACCTTCACGGTCTCCGATAAGGCCTTCTGGTTGGTAGTCTGGTCAACCAGGCTGTTGGTCGCAGCTGCTCGCAGCTTGACGTATGAAGCACAGCCTGGGTGATCATGTATCCTTTGGAGGTGTTTATCGAGTTCTCTCTTGAACACTTAGAGGCAGGCCAGTTATGCCTCTTATGAGTAGCGGGAGTGTGTTGACAAGTCTTGAGCCTCTGATGCTGCTGGAGTTCTCTCTCAGCGTACCTGTTGCACCTCTGTATTTCAGCATGGTTATTTAGCACATCCTGCCATGCCTTCTGGTCTCGTGTGATGTTATTTCTGTGTGCGAATTTGGAACCAGTCCCTCTAATATTTTCCATGTGTAAATTATTAATTCTCTCTCACCTGCGCTCTAGAGAATACAGATATAGAAATCGGTTTCAATAATTTAGATGTTTTATAGAAAAGATTAAAGCAGTAAAGGATCTTTACACGCTCTCCAGGTCAGATTTGAATAGGGGTATTATTATGCAACAATATTCAACCTTAGAGAGCACTAGCGTCTTGAAAAGTATCATCACTGGTACGGCATCTTGTTGGAAAGGTTCCTGTTATCCAACCTGTCTCTTGTCTTGCAGTTGTGACAGCTACTTTATGGTGTTCTTTAAAGATAAGGTCTTCCGGCATGATTTATCCTTTACAGTGCTTTTTTACTTCTAGTGTGATTTGACTTTTATACATGGTTTCCGTTTTCATATTTTCGTTTTTACCAAGCGTAGGGGCTGGAACGAATCTTCATTAATCATATTATAATCTGTGGCCCATTGAAAGACTTGTTAAACATCAGATTGGAGGTTTGCTGTGTCTTCTATATTGTCTACTCGCATGAAAATCGTAGCTCCACCTGACCCAGATACTAGCACTAACAGCTTCAGTCTGGGTTCTTGGTAATGTGTACGGCTGCGGTAGTTAACACCAAGACTGCTCGTGAAGGCTGGGGGCGAGTAATGAAGTACTGACAGACATCACCAGCATGTTCTGCTGCACCAGGCTACCTCCACTCTCTCTCCTGCCGCTCCCAGGTTTTTTATTACTCTTTTTTGCCCGTGTTACCGTTAGGCGGGAGCGACAGGCCGGCCACTGTCAATAATTACAGATGTTTAGGCCTTGTAGATGTGTAGGTATGTATGGAGGGGGGGGGGAAGAGTACCTGGAGGTACAGCAGTGTGGGGGTACACCCCAGGGCGGGAGAGTACCTGGAGGTGCAGCAGTGTGGGGGTTCAGCCCAGGGCGGGAGAGTACCTGGAGGTACAGCAGTGTGGGGGTTCAGCCCAGGGCGGGAGAGTACCTGGAGGTACAGCAGTGTGGGGGTTCAGCCCAGGGCGGGAGAGTACCTGGAGGTACAGCAGTGTGGGGGTTCAGCCCAGGGCGGGAGAGTACCTGGAGGTACAGCAGTGTGGGGGTACAGCCCAGGGCGGGAGAGTACCTGGAGGTACAGCAGTGTGGGGGTACAGCCCAGGGCGGGAGAGTACCTGGAGGTACAGCAGTGTGGGGGTTCAGCCCAGGGCGGGAGAGTACCTGGAGGTACAGCAGTGTGGGGGTACAGCCCAGGGCGGGAGGTACCAGGGGGGAGAGTACCTGGAGGTACAGCAGTGTGGGGGTTCAGCCCAGGGCGGGAGAGTACCTGGAGGTACAGCAGTGTGGGGGTACAGCCCAGGGCGGGAGAGTACCTGGAGGTACAGCAGTGTGGGGGTACAGCCCAGGGCGGGAGAGTACCTGGAGGTACAGCAGTGTGGGGGTTCAGCCCAGGGCGGGAGAGTACCTGGAGGTACAGCAGTGTGGGGGTACAGCCCAGGGCGGGAGAGTACCTGGAGGTACAGCAGTGTGGGGGTTCAGCCCAGGGCGGGAGAGTACCTGGAGGTACAGCAGTGTGGGGGTACAGCCCAGGGCGGGAGAGTACCTGGAGGTACAGCAGTGTGGGGGTACAGCCCAGGGCGGGAGAGTACCTGGAGGTACAGCAGTGTGGGGGTTCAGCCCAGGGCGGGAGAGTACCTGGAGGTACAGCAGTGTGGGGGTACAGCCCAGGGCGGGAGAGTACCTGGAGGTACAGCAGTGTGGGGGTACAGCCCAGGGCGGGAGAGTACCTGGAGGTACAGCAGTGTGGGGGTTCAGCCCAGGGCGGGAGAGTACCTGGAGGTACAGCAGTGTGGGGGTACAGCCCAGGGCGGGAGAGTACCTGGAGGTACAGCAGTGTGGGGGTACAGCCCAGGGCGGGAGAGTACCTGGAGGTACAGCAGTGTGGGGGTACAGCCCAGGGCGGGAGAGTACCTGGAGGTACAGCAGTGTGGGGGTACAGCCCAGGGCGGGAGAGTACCTGGAGGTACAGCAGTGTGGGGGTACAGCCCAGGGCGGGAGAGTACCTGGAGGTACAGCAGTGTGGGGGTACAGCCCAGGGCGGGAGAGTACCTGGAGGTACAGCAGTGTGGGGGTACAGCCCAGGGCGGGAGAGTACCTGGAGGTACAGCAGTGTGGGGGTACAGCCCAGGGCGGGAGAGTACCTGGAGGTACAGCAGTGTGGGGGTACAGCCCAGGGCGGGAGAGTACCTGGAGGTACAGCAGTGTGGGGGTACAGCCCAGGGCGGGAGAGTACCTGGAGGTACAGCAGTGTGGGGGTACAGCCCAGGGCGGGAGAGTACCTGGAGGTACAGCAGTGTGGGGGTTCAGCCCAGGGCGGGAGAGTACCTGGAGGTACAGCAGTGTGGGGGTTCAGCCCAGGGCGGGAGAGTACCTGGAGGTACAGCAGTGTGGGGGTTCAGCCCAGGGCGGGAGAGTACCTGGAGGTACAGCAGTGTGGGGGTTCAGCCCAGGGCGGGAGAGTACCTGGAGGTACAGCAGTGTGGGGGTACAGCCCAGGGCGGGAGAGTACCTGGAGGTACAGCAGTGTGGGGGTACAGCCCAGGGCGGGAGAGTACCTGGAGGTACAGCAGTGTGGGGGTACAGCCCAGGGCAGGAGAGTACCTGGAGGTACAGCAGTGTGGGGGTACAGCCCAGGGCGGGAGAGTACCTGGAGGTACAGCAGTGTGGGGGTACAGCCCAGGGCGGGAGAGTACCTGGAGGTACAGCAGTGTGGGGGTTCAGCCCAGGGCGGGAGAGTACCTGGAGGTACAGCAGTGTGGGGGTACAGCCCAGGGCGGGAGAGTACCTGGAGGTACAGCAGTGTGGAGGTTCAGCCAAGGACGGGAGAGTACCTGGAGGTACAGCAGTGTGGGGGTACAGCCCAGGGCGGGAGAGTACCTGGAGGTACAGCAGTGTGGGGGTTCAGCCCAGGGCGGGAGAGTACCTGGAGGTACAGCAGTGTGGGGGTACAGCCCAGGGCGGGAGAGTACCTGGAGGTACAGCAGTGTGGGGGTACAGCCCAGGGCGGGAGAGTACCTGGAGGTACAGCAGTGTGGGGGTACAGCCCAGGGCGGGAGAGTACCTGGAGGTACAGCAGTGTGGGGGTACAGCCCAGGGCGGGAGAGTACCTGGAGGTACAGCAGTGTGGGGGTACAGCCCAGGGCGGGAGAGTACCTGGAGGTACAGCAGTGTGGGGGTACAGCCCAGGGCGGGAGAGTACCTGGAGGTACAGCAGTGTGGGGGTTCAGCCCAGGGCGGGAGAGTACCTGGAGGTACAGCAGTGTGGGGGTACAGCCCAGGGCGGGAGAGTACCTGGAGGTACAGCAGTGTGGGGGTACAGCCCAGGGCGGGAGAGTACCTTCCTGGTCAACACTGGCCTTGAGCCCGCTCCCGCACCTGGCCACCGCTGCCGCCTTCCTCACCAGCTTCCTGTCTTGCCAACTCACCCAAAGTCCTAACTATAGTCTTCGCTATAAAAGATAGTCGCTAGAATCTATAAAACAACTGACCCTCTCGATATTAGACAAAGAATAATCTCGATATAATGCGACAGTGGTTTAGCTAGACCAATAAACTCTGGGAAAGTTGAGGTGTAAAGCATGGGTTGGTAACCGCTACGGCGTTGACCAGGTGACGTTGGTAACCCCTACACTGTCTCACCCCCGTGGCCCGTCATCTACACCATTTACTGAAGTACACCATAATACCAACATGCCTCCAGACTATATGCCTCACATATATTGCCAGAAATAATCACTCACAATCAATCAATCAATATCTCTCTCACACACACTCACTCTCCATCTTCACAATTGAGATAAAAGAAAATACATTAAGATAATAAAGAAAGAGGGGCGGTACAGCTATCTCTTATCAAGATAACTTCACTTGCACCAGTGTCATCGGTGATAGAGATGACTACTGTCAATACACATTTGCTCAATTCTCGATCAAATCCCTTAAATCCTCTATAACAAAAGGGTTGTTTATAAATTTCCCAATATTAATATAAATACATTCTCAGATATCCTGGGGAATCTAATAAAAAAAAATTGAACAAAAATCATATCTTAGGAGGTGACTTCGACATTGACCTTTGTCAACAAAATAGCCCTCAAGTCAACTACCATGAACTCCTGTATGCTAATACCCACAATCATCAAGCCCACCTGAATCACTAACATCCACTACAACCTTGGACTAGACATGGACTAGAAGAGCCATCCCTTGCCTCCGGTATAGTCACTGACAGAACAACCCACCACTATCCTACCTTCCTCATAGCGAACATTGGACGTAACACCTTCGGATACCAAGAAATTAACCTTCAGACTACACAGCAAAGCAGCAATAGTCATAATCTCATAAATGCCCTTCACAATACAACTGGTAATCTAAATTCAATATTACACAGGATATACATTCATTAACCAACACCCTTCCTCTCGGAAGCCCCAAGCCTAGAGGAGCGGCGCGATGAGGAGCAGCCCTCAATCAGGTAAGCACTGACAGGTAGGAAATATGGTAATCTCGTTTACCAGATTCTGGTTTGCTGAGGTGAGAGCAAGAGCGACCAACCCGTTCTCACCATGCAAGAAGCTCACAATTTACATGTTTGTGCCGTCCACAACCCCACCCATCTACCAGGACCTGAATACATCACCCACGCCTATATACATATAAATACACATTTCCCAAGGTGGTTTTGCCTGTAAAGGGCATTACACTTGCAGGCTCGCGTTCCCGACGCATAAATATAAATGTATTTAGTGGCGAGGACGGGTTGGCAGTGGGAGACGAGTCACTCCACCCGACCACCCCGACCCTGACACACCCGGGGTCACCTCACGTTGCTAGGTGTGGCTGAGGGCGCAAGGTGAGGGCACCAGGGTGAGGCTGCCGTCTCGGAAGGTGAGACTGAGTGACTGGGAGCATCACGCGCCACAGTTGCTGATGGCATCACGGGCTGAGGACCACCACACGACAGTTGCCGCAGGCGTAATAGGCCCTGATAAGCGGGATGATGATGAAAATGCGCAAATAATTTAGCTAACAGTTAAGGTGTGGCAGGGTGGAGGCGAGGCAGGGTGGAGGCGAGGCAGGGTGGAGGCGAGGCAGGGTGGAGGCGAGGCAGGGTGGAGGCGAGGCAGGGTGGAGGCGAGGCAGGGTGGTGGTGTGGCAGGGTGTGGATACAATGACCTCACACCCAGCCACACTGCATCATTACCGCTCACAGATATCGACACACCATCTCCCGCTCAGATGAAAGAGGCAAGACAGGCATCGTTAGTAATGATACGTTTTGTGAGTGTAGTTGGATTACATGTGGAGGAGGAGCAGCAGCAGCACGCGGAGGGAAAGAGGCCTCGGGAAGGTGAAAGGAAACTTCAGAAGAACAGGAGGAGAGACAAGGCTGAACAATAAAAGAAGAATAAGACCAGGAAGTGAAGGGAAACAGAGTAGACACAAGAGAAAACGAGAAGCTTGAAGAATCAGAGACAGGAAAGGAAGGAAGGAAGGAAGGAAGGAAGGAAGGAAGGAAGGAAGGAAGGAAGGAAGGAAGGAAGGAAGGAAGGAAGGAAGGAAGGAAGGAAGGAAGGAAGGAAGGAAGGAAGGAAGGAAGGAAGGAAGGAAGGAAGGAAGGAACGGAAAGAACGGAAAGAACGGAACGGAAAGAACGGAACGGAACGAACGGAACGAACGAACGGAACGAACGGAAGGATGGAAGGGAAGGCAGGAGGCTGCCAGTAGCGTGACCAAAACAATTGATCTCCCCGGCAGTGCGCATCAAATGAGATCTCTGGAAGTGAGGGATCGTGAGCCAGCTTCCTATTGGCCAAGTCACGAATATCTTGGCCAATAAATTAAACACGTCTCTCCACCTCCCAGAACACTACACACACACACCAACACTACTCATAACGCCCTACTTGCAACACCTCCCACAACACTACACACACACACCAACACTACTCATAACGCCCTACTTGCAACACCTCCCAGAACACTACACACACACACCAACACTACTCATAACGCCCTACTTGCAACACCTCCCACAACACTACACACACACACCAACACTACTCGTAACGCCCTACTTGCAACACCTCCCACAACACTACACACACCAACACTACTCATAACGCCCTACTTGCAACACCTCCCACAACACTACACACACCAACACTACTCATAATGCCCTACTTGCAACATTATTTCCTCCACATCCCCTCAAAGTCCTCAGTGTCAAGAGATATACCAAGTATACTAAAACATATCACACACACAAAGGTTGAATTTCTGCTATAATTTGGTAGGCTTTTTAGAGATTTTCTTAATTATTGTTCTTTAATACTGAACTGCAATTTGCAGCTGTTTCTTCTTATAATAAAGCTATGTTGAAGGTTGCATGCCATAGGAATACAAATTAATATTTACACATTATAAACAATATTATATATATATATATATATATATATATATATATATATATATATTATATATATATATATATATATATATATATATATATATATATATATATATATATATATATATATATATTATAGACGCCCTTCTAGGTCTAAGGCTTAGGTTCCAGGAGTCTTGGGCCTAGGCCAACGACTAACGTACCTCAAGATGCGACCCATAATAGTTGCCTAAATCTCGGGTATCTATTTACTACTAGGTAATTAGGAGTTGAAATAAGGTTCATTTGGTATGGTAGGTAGTAGTAGTAGGTATATACCATTTAGGTAGGTATACCATGGTATACCTACTATATCATTCGGTATAGTAGGTATTAGTCACAATCTTAGGAGTGTGACAACTTTTGTAATCCTAGGTTTTTTATGATCAGTAGAGTAACCGGACCGGGCAATGTGACGTAGTCATTGCGCGAATTCTCCTTGCCTATAGGCACATCTGGCAGGTTAGCGAGGCTGAGCTACTACCAGAACTACTAACGGTGCCTATACCTTTCGGTATACACATACACAGCCTCGTTCCTGTGCCAGGTAAGTCCACTACGGGCTCACCGTAGCACGGGCTCACGTGCTACTTGGAACTTTTGTTCCGAGTAGCTGAATCTAAAAACAACAACATTCGGTATAGTAGCAATATAGTAGGGCGTGGCGGTGGAGGGGTAGCGGGCGTGAAGCAGCAGGAAGATACCATTTCCTGAGGGTAGGGCGGCCATGTTGTCATAGGGGAGGAAAGCCGTTGTGTTGGACGCCGCCGCCGCCATCACCCTACTGCAACTTGAGAGAAGAGGCTGCTAATGTTGGTGCTGGCCTTAGTAACGCTGCTGGCGCTACAAAGGCGGGAACCGTTGTTGCTTCCCGCGTTACCAGTGCTGCTGTTTGGATAGCCTTTACCCCTCTCTCTTTGTAGTTCACTGAGATGGAGTCCCAATGATTACCAGGATGGTTTACTTACTAACTGTAAATACTTACTAACAGTAACTTACTAACAGTAAAGTTGATACCACGACTGAGATGTGACGTCACAATTAAGATATGTTACATGAGAACAAAAAGCAACAAAGATCAAGTGTTTACGATTTTCAATCAAGGCCACATTTCTCCTTCCACCTTCGGCATCATTTTCCTCCCTCAAAAATAGTTTCCAGATTTCAACCAGACACCTGTGACTTCAATAATTTCCATTGGCGTTATAAAATACATCTCCCCCATAAATACATTACCCATTAACCCTGCTAATCATAGGAGTGTGGCAACTTTTGTAATCCTAGGTATTTGTATGGTCAAGCACAGTAACCGGACCGGGCAATGTGATGTAGTCATAGCGCGAATTCTCCTTGGCTATAGGCACATCTGGCAGGTTAGTGAGGCTGAGCCACTACCAGAAACTGTGATAAACCTTTTAGACATTCGCTAGAACACTACATTGTTCAATGTGAAACCGTAAAAGATTTTAGACCTCCTGGCCTATTGTACCACCAACTGTGTAACATTTCATTGAATCTGGTGTACTGGACGACACCCTAACAATCTATCCTAAATTTGCTTGTCCATGTTAAAGAACGAAGAATAATTTTATATATATATTATTTTTAAGCTGCAACCCTTATGAACCCATCCCTGCCCCTTGCGTGGCAGTGCACAATAGAAAGTTCGATTTACAAATTCGTAGATTGAAACATGTATATTGTCTAATGCAGTTGATTGGAATCATAATTATAATAATAATTATATATTATATATTATATATATATATATATATGTATATATATATATATATATATATATATATATATATATATATATATATATATATATATATATTATATATATATATGTCGTACCTAGTAGCCAGAACGCACTTCTCAGCCTAGTATGCAAGGCCCGATTTGCCTAATAAGCCAAGTTTTCATCAATTAATTGTTTTTCGACTACCTAACCTACCTAACCTAACCTAACCTAGCTTTTTCGGCTACCTAACCTAACCTAACCCATAAAGATAGGTTAGGTTAGGTTAGGTAGGGATGGCTAGGTTCGGTCATATATCTACGTTAATTTTAACTCCAATAAAAAAAAATTGACCTCATACATAATGAAATGGGTAGCTTTATCATTTCATAAGAAAAAAAATTGAGAAAATATATTAATTCAGGAAAACTTGGCTTATTAGGCAAATCGGGCCCTGAATTGTAGGCTGAGAAGTGCGTTCTGGCTACTAGGTACGACATATATATATATATATATATATATATATATATATATATATATGTCGTACCTAGTAGCCAGAACGCACTTATCAGCCTACTATGCAAGGCCCGATTTGCCTAATAAGCCAAGTTTTCATGAATTAATTGTTTTTCGACTACCTAACCTACCTAACCTAACCTAACTTTTTAGGCTACCTAACCAAACCTAACCTATAAAGATAGGTTAGGTTAGGTTAGGTTGGGTTGGTTAGGTTCGGTCATATATCTACGTTAATTTTAACTCCAATAAAAAAAAATTGACCTCATACATAATGAAATGGGTAGCTTTATCATTTCATAAGAAAAAAATTAGAAAAAATATATTAATTCAGGAAAACTTGTCTTATTAGGCAAATCGGGCCATGCATAGTAGGCCAAAAAGTGAGTTCTGGCTACTAGGTACGATATATATATATATATATATATTATATTATATATATATATATATTTATTTATTTATTTATTTATTTAGGGGTACCACCACTGGTTTAATTAAAGGGACCCACATCCTCGAAGAAGAAAATAAAGTGTTCAGAGAAGACCTTGTGGATTCTCACTGAATACTTTAATCTTTTCCTCTCCTACCACCCCTATTATTTTTTTTTTATTTGATTTTATTGCAATGCTACAGTTTACAGAAAACACACACTTATATAACAATATATATATATAGTGCTTCAGCCTACAATTTAGATCTATTGTCTTGTGATAGGGGGCCTCGTAGCCTGGTGGATAGCGCGCAGGACTCGTAATTCTGTGGCGCGGGTTCGATTCCCGCACGAGGCAGAAACAAATGGGCAAAGTTTCTTTCACCCTGAATGCCCCTGTTACCTAGCAGTAAATAGGTACCTGGAAGTTAAGTCAGCTGTCACGGGCTGCTTCCTGGGGGTGGAGGCCTGGTCGAGGACCGGGCCGCGGGGACACTAAAGCCCCGAAATCATCTCAAGATAACCTCCCTTTCCCTAACCTCAAGATTGTGTATGATCCTCTGTCCTGTGTGACAGTGAATACCAGCATTATCCTCAACTAACAAGACCTAATTGAATCACTCAGATTACGCAAAACTCTAATGAACGTTTGTCAATAAAGATAATAATAACTACCCCCCCCCCCTCTCCCTCCCACAGGATGGGTATAGCCTTCACTACCGCCCACAAGATGAATATTGGAGGTGCATAATAAATGAGGGAAACAAGTGCGAACGAGAGACTACTGTGGGTGTAGTGATGTGCAGGAGGCGCCCTCCTCCAGGACCAGCCCGAGGACTGTGGTGGTGTCATCAAGGAGGAAATGGCCACACATCCGGGGGTGAAGAGGTGGTGTTCCGGCCTCGGCACCGGACGGCGGCCACTGATCCAAGCTGTCTACACCGAGCTGCTCCTCACGCCTACTGCCTGGCCGGTCGCCCTTCATAATTAAAAGTTCCAAGTAGCACGGGCTATGGTGCGCCCGTGATGGACTTATCTGGCACAGGAGCGGGACTGAAACTTGGTTCCTGCTCCAGATAGCCCCACGTCAAATACAATGGGGCACACCACCGCCCCACGGGAAAGGTATGGGGCATACCACCGCCCCACGGGTAGGGTATGGGGCACACCACCGCTCCACGGGAAGGGTATGGGGCACACCACCGCCCGTTGACTGGTAACGGTCCCAGCCTTGCCACAAGCTTCCACTCTTGCTCAAGAAATAAGAATATTAACATAGTTTAATGTGTCACCGCACTAATATAATTAGGAGTAGAGTATGGTACACCCGCTTGAGGCTATACTTATACTAACGTCCTTCAAACTACGAGACCCTCCACCTTGAAAACGGTAACCGATTTAAATTTTGCCCCGAGGGACGAGTTTATTGGGCAGCGCCACTGTTATAGATTCAGCTACTGGGAACAAAAAGTTGCAAGTAGCACGGGCTATGGTGAGCCCGTAGTGGACTTACCTGGCACAGGAGCGGGGTTATAACTCACAGCGCCACTCATCCGGTGAGTGGACATACCGCCATAGCACAGTGACCGATCTTGTCCATCTGTCCCACTTCTATGCATCAATTTTGTTGCGTCATAAAAATGTCCCAACTTACCCGTACGTAACCTGACCGAGGACCCACGAATATAACACATTATAGCCCGTCAATTTAGGGAGCCGTTATGATTTATAGTACATCATATTTTGACGTTAGAGATTTATACGTCAAAATACAATGTATTATTCGGTTGGAGAGGTTGTTCATAGCGGCTCGCAAAATCGACGTACTGTCCCGTTTTCTATTCGTGGGTGTTCGGTAAGGTTAGGTTCGGGCATTCATGTACATTATTTAGGTCCCAACTGGAGAGGACCAGCTGGTGTTGGTGCATCAGTGACTAGAGGCTCAGTACACTGTACTACCATCAAGTCCACCCTGAGAGAGAAGTAGTACTCCCAGAACCTCATCCAGGTAGTGATCACATTGCCTCCCTCGTCGGTAATTCCGCTTCAGTGTGAAATAACTCAGCCGATGGGTCATAACTATCTCTGTCTCTCAGACAAGATTTTAACTCACCAGTCATATATTTACTGTTCGTTATTAGAAATTAAAGTGTCTCATCCTGTTATTATGATGCGAACACACAACTCATTTCTCAGATAATTCGCGATGATTGTTTCACTTGTCTAACATGATGATGATGATGATAACGGTTTAGAGATGCTTGGTAAGCGCCTGGCATCGCGGCCAAGTTGCAGCTCACATCCGTCAAGTCATCACACTACACAAGTAACAAAAGCCAGGAAATTGTTGTGGGCCAGCGGCGCAGGTCCGGGCCTCTACTCCTGGCCCCAACCCACCGAACACAGCTGGAGGAGACACCATGTTGTTACTTGGTGTATCATTAGTCTCTGCATTAACAATATGCCCAAAGAACGCATGAGTATTGATGTAGTGTTCAGGCCTTTTATCATACAGCGGCAATCTCCCCTTCCTCACGTGAATGAGATTGATTGATAAAGATTAAGCCACCCAAGAGGTGCCTCCAAGCCATTACGACTATATAGCAGAAAGGGAGGGGGGGGGGGGGAAGAAAAGGGGGCGAGGAGAAATTTTTTATGAGGATAAACTGGCTATTTATTGTCCTAGGCGCAAATTGAGACCAGCTGATCATAACGCTTCCCCCCCCCCCCCTCCTCCTCCTCTTCACAGATACGAACACCGCAAAAACGATCATCGCTCCCCCCCCCCCCCCACACACACACACACGAAGGCCGCTCACACCTACGAAAGGTCCTATACACTAATCATCTCCAAACCGCGATGGGTTCAAGTACGTTTATCGAGACCACAAAATACATCTCAAAAGGATAGCTTAGCTTAGGCTATTTCTACCCTCCACTGCGATGGGTAACTCTAGAAGCTCTGGGGAGCATAACTCTAACTCTCACAATAACATTACCGCATACTTTTGATGTCTGGGTTAAATCTTTGTGCACTTTCAATGGCACGTGTGTTTTGTTCGGAATGTAAATATTTGCCGTAGTCACGAATGTTATCCCCGACGACATATAACACAGAATGTACTCGTGACAAAGAATATAAACACAGAAAAACGAGAGAACAAAATCTATGATCAATTATAAATTTGTTCAGGAGAATACCGGACAGGTCCTCTAGCCTCCAATATACCAGTCACCATCCAATACCACTCAGGCTAGGTGGTGGTGCTGATCACAACTGTATATTATAAATAATAATATATATTACACACACACACACACACCTTAGTGTGGCGATCCAGAGAGGAAATGCTCACTACATACATGGTTCTTGCCCGCCATCTGAGGAGCTGGAGGAACTCTGCAACCTGTGACAAGTAGCCTTGTACCCTGCATGTAACCAATGTTGTAACCCTTTTTGTGTAATTACATTTTGAAATAAAGTGAGTTATATATGTACACACACAAAAAAAAAAGAATAGAGGTGGTAGGAGAAGAATGTATGTGTTCAGTGAGGATCCACAAGGTCTTCTCTGAGTACTCTTTATTTTCTTCTCCGAGGCTATGGGTTCCTACACTTGCACAATATATATTATATATATAATATATTATATATATAATATATTATATATATTATATATATATGATCCACCAGTACCACCACTGGACCAGTACTGACCCCAACAGTACCACCACTGGACCAGTACTGACCCCAACAGTACCACCACTGGACCAGTACTGACCCCAACAGTACCACCACTGGACCAGTACTGACCCCAACAGTACCACCACTGGACCAGTACTGACCCCAACAGTACCACCACTGGACCAGTACTGACCCCAACAGTACCACCACTGGACCAGTACTGACCCCAACAGTACCACCACTGGATCAGTACTGACCCCAGGACCAGTACTGACCAACAGTAGTGACCCCACCAGTACTGACCCCTGGCCAACCATCCCTATACATTTAAACCTTTTGGAAATACAGCATTGAAATTCCCAAATTCAAATGACTTCAAGAACGTTTAAAGCAAAAGTTGATTGTCAGTATAAAGTAAACACTTACCTAGTACCGGACCCGTATTAACCAAGGTAATTAATCCTCAAACTACTAAGAAATCCACGTTTATAAAAAAAAAAAATGGAGTCACAAGCACATGGGACGAACGTCCTCCCCTCGCACTCTCCACAGGTACACTGAGCTCCTTCTTCCATCACTTGATCAGGTACAACACCTTTTGACTTGTTCATCAATTATCATCATCGTATTCATCCTCTTCCTGCGTTATACATGTATATTCTAGTACACTGAATATGAGTTTAGCAAAGTGTGTATATTGGTAACATGCTCGTTAGTGAGAAGTTAAAGTGTTTGATAGGAGAATATTTGGATTAGAGTATAAGAGTAGTTGTCAACTGCGGTGGTTCTCGTCCCCAGCCGCGTTGCCCCCTGGCGGGTGTGGAGTAGGGGGTTCTCGTCCCCAGCTGGTGTGGCCAGGCCGTCGTTGCTGCCTTGGGTCAAGTTACGCGGGGCGCTGGCAAGGTCGCCCTCACTAAACAACAACTACATCTATCGCATCATCAACACACATTTCTCATACACTCTTTAATAATATATGCGTCATTGATTTTTTTTCTGATTCATATATATATTTCAGCAGGTAGACTTATATTGGCAAAACATGTATCAATAAGTAATCCATCATTCACTTACGCCACCACTAGTTCTTCCTCTACTGTTTATATTAAAGTAACATAATGTATAACAAGCACATAGTAAAACTATTCTATGCAGGCGACTTACATGTGTAACATTTCAACTTAGATTCAACAGAGCTGAAGAAGTTGTTAAACACATGGGGCATAATCTTACTCAAGCGACCATACAAGTCATAAATACTCATACTCCGCCCAAGTAAAACAGAAACAAGTAACACTTACTAGGCCAGCCAGAGGCTTAGGGCCCGAGCAGGAATATCCCTGCTAAAAAAGAAAAGGTCATAAATGAAATACCAGAACAGTAAAGTGAAAGTCTGAACAAAGGAGAGGTGTGTGTATGTATATTGATACGGTTATCTCCTGCATAACAGCAGATTCTGCCTGTTCCCTGTCGATATATGTATACGTATATATATATGTACATGTATGTATAAGAGTGTGTACATGTATATATAACATAAATAATTGTGTAACTAGCGTCAAAAGATTGTTATTTGCTTAGCTAAACGAACTAGAGGGTTCAGTTCCTGAACCGATTATGTGCCTCTGTAATCCTTTACACCATCGCCCACGGGATGGATATGGGGTGCATAATAAAGAAAAATTCAATTCATTCCTTTCGACCGCAATATCCGTATGCTTCAACATCATCAAGAAACAATAACAATACGTGCCAAAACGTATTGTCTAACCACACCTTCCACGAGAGCCGCGCACCAACAGTGTCGCCGGTTGTCCAGACGCCACCACCAAAACAACCATGATGGTCGTTATACTGCCGGTTAGCTAAAGACCCGAATTCGCGCCAGTATGACGTCACGCCCGTATAAAAGGACTTGCCTACGCCGCTGGACTACGCTCAGTGGCGTAGGCAAGGTAACCGGCGTAGGTTACAGCCGTGCGCCTGCGCCGGGTAAATCTACTACGGGCTCACCAATAGCCAGTGCTACTTGCACTGCTCCTGTACCAGGTAAGACCAACGTGTCCTCTTAAAAAGAAAGTCGCTTTTGGCCGTTTTGCCCGTATGGCCGAAAATGGACGTAATTTGAAAAAAAAAAAAGACAATAAATGAGATTTTTTTTTCAACAACAGTAAGTTAAGGGTCCTCTGATAGGTTAGGTGGGCAGGAGATTCTCAAAGTTTCACAACGGTATGAAAAACGTTAATGGAAAGTTTCCTTTTCTAAGCTGGCCGAGTAAGCCGGACGACTCAAACAGAAAACGGAACAGTAAGTCATTTTTGCTAGTCGATTTCATTTCAAATTACGTCCAAATTTGGCCATAACGCGCATACGAGCCAAAAGCGGAGTTATTTTTAAGAGAACGGGTTGCACTTCGAACTTTTTGTTCAGAGTAGCTGAATCTTAAACAACAAACGTCCAGCGCAGCAGATTACCCTTCTAGTGACCATTGTTTCCGCATCCATCCTTGTCTACGGGTGACGGTAGATGCTCATATCATTTTGTAGTATTACCTTTATCTTTATTATTAACATGAATTCACATATGTATATTTTAATCTTTATTGTGTTTAAGTCAAGTGGTTAAGGGGTTTTGTTTTCATTGATATTTATCATTGTGTAATTAGTTTTTGTTATTATTCTCTTGTTCTTTACCCGCAGCTTCCACACCGTAAAGGTACCAGCAGATTTATTTAAGTTTTTTTTTATTAATGTGTATTTGGCACAACACCTGCCCAGGATAGTACTGATCTATTCCAGATCGTCACACATACACTATATTATATATAATTAGGGAGTACCACCTCTGGCTGGAAGGGGACCCTTAGCATCGCAGGAAACCACATATAACGCATTAGAGGGAATGTTTAGGTCCCCTCCAATACAGTGTGTGCTTTTCTCCTACCACCCCCTTCCCTTTTTATGTATTTCATAAATATTATTACTCAAATATTTTACAAAATACAAAATATTTGAGTCACATAGCGAGGCCAAACAAGTCTTGTAATGTAGCAAGCTGATGCGGAAAACTGGTGAGGACGTCGCCTTGGACCTCTTGAAAGGAGAGGATGAAAGGGCGCTGTAGTAGCAATCTTACAATTTGGAGTCACTCCAGGTGATGAAGGCTGTAACTGTTTACCTAAATGAATATTGGGATTCAATTTCTGAGTACATTAAGTGCCGCTAACCATTTCCACTCCCGTTGGGAAAATCATTCTAAACAATATTCACCACTTTCTCGCCATAAACTACCCACCATTTGTGTACATGTACAGTAAATGCTTTCACATGTTGCACACAGGATATAGATCCACACAGCCACAACAATTCTAAATTAGAAATTCCACTCTAGAGAACTTTGAACGGCACATGTTACTTGCATCATCCACTGGCTAGAACGACCGTACATTCATCCACTGGCTAGAACAACCGTACATTCATCCACTCTCTAGAACAACCGTACATTCATCCACTCGCTCACACGACCGTACATTCACCCACTCGCTCACACGACCATACCACCATGGAACCCCCAAAATTCTATGAGTTACATGCTTCCGACACACACACCCTTATGATGCACAAAGATTATGTTAATTTTTTGACTACCCTGATCAGATTCAGACCTAATGAAAGATGTCATGATGGGTAGTCAAGCTTACCTCTAAATTAACCCCATTTACAAAACAGTACATGTGTAACAAGTATATACAACGTAGTTCTTGGGTTATAAACTTAAATAAAAGATGGGTTTCAATTAAATGAACTTGTATAGTAAAAATGTAATTAAGTAATTTTAACAAAAGGCATTTCAGTGGCTTCTTAATTTTTTAAATGGTTCAGCTGGTCCCCCATTCAGTATGTTATGCACTAGTAGAAGCTTTGAGGCGTGGACAACCAATATTTGCTTACAATGTAATTTATGAGACTTATTAATATCAGCAGAGTGGTTAAACTTGATTACAACAATTATCAAGGCAAAAAATGTATTACGAAGAGAAATTTAGTTATACTCTACTCCTTTATTTGCAAAATGAAAATCCAGAGCTTTGTAAGGCAATCATAACCAAGGAGCGAAAATAAGAGAATAGTGCAGTTCACATTTAACTACACATTGCTTAATTAGTCCATAGGTCCCATATCTTGTGGCACTCCTCCGCCAGATGCTTCCTCTTTGTTTTTCTTGGATCCTGATACAATGTCGTCAATCCTTAACAGCAGTACAGCAGTCTGTAATAATTACCATAAATAATACACAGGCAAAAACTTCCATTTGTAAGTTTTTTTTTGGTTGAGGCAGCTTTGAGAATGTGCAACAGCCAGGAGTAACAGTAAATGTAATACATAATCTGAATGGTAAAGTGGAAATAAGCCCGAATAATAAATGGTAATTGTATGTCAGGAATAAATGACTGACTATTACAATATTTTAGAATTAAAAAGTTTGTTTTACCAATGCAAATTTTAAACAAGATACACATGCATGATAATATTATAAGATACAAAAACTAAATAAATTTCAATATTGTATGTACAGTACCTCTCAAAAGTATTGATAAGAATATTTTGACAATTCTTCAAGGAACACCAAACATAACGAACTTACCTCAACGGCAGTCTTGTAAACTTGCAATTTCACGGCAAGTGGTTCCCATATTTTAAGTTTTCTCATGTCTGACAGTTCACCAGTTTCTCCATCTACGCCCCAAAATGTTTCTCCGCTTACATGCTTTGCCCGTAAAGCTGTCAGTAACCTAATAATATTGGCTCCACAGTTTTGTGATAGAGTACGTGGAATCACCTGTAGTGCAAAATGAAACAAATAAGGATTAAAGACTATATAAATATTAAAACTATTAGTTTTATACACATTTCAATATTATTGTCAATTCTAAAAATGCACATTTAACATGACAATCATAAAGATTAAACTTTGTGATGATGAGCATTCAAAATTAAAATATTTGTTAAAATTCCAGTTATTGCTCTATTATTATGGGATTATTTTTAAAATATGCATCTTTATATTGCGAACAATTTGATACCAAAATAAAAGAAGTAACACGGAAATTTATGTTATCAAACTGAACGAGTATATTTTGGACATTATATGCATATACACCTGCAAGGAATTTAACACTTTTGTGCCCCTGGCATGCGCGCCGCCAACTTAAAGGGTGTGAGGGCGATTGCGCTTTGACACCGAAATGTGTATACTCGTTTCAGTTTTCTCACCTTAATTTTCATGCTACATTGTTCGTTTTGGTATCATTGTGCTCGTAGTAGAATTCCCTACAGATGTATATGCATATAATGTCCAAAAACCTCTCGTGACTCCCCACAGCATAGCCTAAAGTTGGCAAAAGTTACCCACGAGCGCACAAAATCGGTAAAATGTGTACAGTATACTCGTTTCGGTTTTCTTGCCTTAATTCTCGTGCTACGTCGTTCGTTTTTGTATTGTGTTGACAATTAAATAAATCAAGAACAGTAAATACAGAAACCTGTAGCACCAAGCTTCTTTCGACTACAACCTAGCTTCATGTTTGCAAAGAAACCTTTCATTCTAATACAGTTTCTTCCCAGTTACCCCAGCCTACTTTTCCTACTTATGAATCAACTGTGTCTTGTCAAAGTCATCAGGGTCATCATGGATGCTTTCCATTCTCCGTTAGCACATCCACTCCAGATGTTGCGTCATTTTTACACACATCACAATAGCATGACGCATCAAATAAACAAATCCACAAGCGCCGTGACGAGGATTTGAACCTACGTCCAAGAGCATCCCAGACATGTAATAACGTAAGGGCGAAGAGGTAGAACAGCCTATTGACATAGCTTGAGTGCATGGGGGAATTGTGCAAAACCCTGGTTTGTCTCTGAGAGGCTGCAGGATCCAAGTAAGTTCAGTAGAACTTTTGGTTTCAATTCTTTTGACCATGTTGTAGCTCAGTTGATTAAGGCAGCATCTGGGATGCTCTCGGACGTAGGTTCGAATCCTCATCACAGCCCCTGTGGATTTATTTCGTTGCACCCTCTTTTCCGTAAACTTCTCCCGTATTTTACGTGGAAAACATGTCAGTAACATTAGTCTCTAGTTAGTGATGGGAGTAGTTATTCCGTCAACCTGTGTGTATTAGTTTACGTCAGACTAAAGAAAAATCAGCAGCACATTTACACACACTACAAAGTGGTATTACATTACCTCCAAAGCCTGGGCAAGAGCTGTATAAGGCCACTGTTTAATGCCAGACACAGATTTAGCTTTCTCCTGTAGGATCTGAGACACAGCCATTTCTACTGCTCCTCCACCAGGAAGCAAGTAAGGTTCTAATACGAGATTTCGGGCCACACCAAGAGCATCATGCAAATTGCGCTCAACTTCATTAAGGATATCCTTACTAGGACCTCGGAGAAGTAGGGTACATGCTTTTGGATTCTTGCATTCCGTGATGAATGTGAAGTACTCATCACCGATCTGTTGGTAAAATTTTACACACTTAATGACATTTAAAACAAGCATATAATTAGATATTACCTGGCAATATAATTTTTGTTATAAATTATTTTATTTAGATGTTTGTCATTCTCCTTATTCGAGAAACAAACAAAACAACCATTCCTCATACAGTGTAACCTTGATTCAAGAGCATCTGTGATGAGTAAAACCCCCCTTAAAACGAGGCATGAGAGGCCCTAAAGGGTACCCATAGACCCACCCTGGGACCTCTCACATCTCTTAACTCCCTTTAAATTTAACCAAGGCCACCACCAAACACCAGAGAAAACCAACAGGCACCCCCCCCCCCCACCATTGAAGGAGAATTTTGAGTTAACAGAATCCTCAGAATAGAAGGGAATAGATCACTGATGGGAAATCCTGGTTTAACATCATTTGCCATCAGCAAGAAAAGGGCAGCCTCCAGAGAAAGCTCCCTTCCCTGAATCAGAAGGGGCCACAAGCCAGGAACACAAGCACCATGCAGGGCATCCAAACAAACAGAAAATCTGGTCCAGGGTCTAAAACAACCATTAACCAATCAGAACTGTCCTGTACTAATAAGACCCCCCCCCATGAGAAGGTGGTGTACAATTTGATACCTTATGATATCCAAAGATCTATAAACTAATAGCTTCTCCAATATAAGTGTACTGGTTTGCCAGTAGCCTACAAGCTCATACTGATTACATGACCGATACCATAATTGGTGTCCCAGGCAGCCTTAAAAGTTTGACACATACATCAGTAGATTTTGTAAAATGACTAATTACTCTCAAATTAATTATACTACACTATATGCTAGTGGAAGGTGAGGGGGTGTGTAGTGACCAGTCCATCACAAAATAAATGTAATTTCTCTTCACTTTCGATAAATCTTAATTTTTACAAGTCTCCTCATCTGACCTGGTTACTTAACAGATGCAACAACCACGGAAAATATTGAGTAACTGTAGCTAAAATTAGGAATACGTGCAAGTCGACTCACCTTCTTGACCTCGAATAGTCCTGCTCCAGTACCTACATCCTCCTCTTTCAATTCCTCCGTGCGATTTGCGATGGTTGCCCCACAAGCGCGTGCAATTCGATTGTTATCAGATTTTTTAACACGCCTGATGCAGGTAATACCAGCCTTAACAAAATAGTGTTGAGCCAAGTCTGAAACACCTTTCTCAGTGATGATAAGATCTGGTTGCAAAGCAATTAAATCTGCACACAAGGATTTGACATGTTCTTCTTCTATTTCCAACATCTGCAAGAAGTTAAAGAACATGTATTTTGGTTTCCATTTTCACACAATATTACAAAGAAAATGCAAAGTACCAAATGAACAAACATATACGATATGGAAAAAAATCTAAAACTGACAATACCTGATACATGCATCAAATTAGTTTTGTTTTACAAATAAAGTAATAATTATAATAAATTAAAAACTACCTGGGAAAAAGATGGAGGGAGGGGTGATGTGTACAAGTCGAGGTTAATTTCCTCTCCGGTAGGTAACTACATCAGAACATTTGAAAATCCAGACTAAACTCATCCCAAACCCATTCCCTACTTTTAAATGCTCTATACTTTTATTACTGTCTTATAACAAATGATAGAACATTTGTGCACATTTACACCGACAATACAATCAATGAATTTGGATATAAAAAAGCATTAATAAAATATTTCCACCTCCAGATATTAGACTTTTAAGTAGCAAGGCAATATATATATATATTGTACAGTACATTACACTAGTAAGGCAAGCACAAAGGCCAGTGACCTTTTTATGCATTTACTGATTAAATAGTTACTCTTACCTCAACACAACGCAAATTCAAATTCATCATTAATAAATTCAAATTCATCATTAAGATAAAAATAAAAGAATTATATAATTCACCAAGAAATTATGGAAAATATTGCATACAAATTAAGGCAATAAAAAATAGGGCAATATTCTGGCAGTGTCAATCTGGATTATTTTACAGCATTTGAAAGTTTCAAGTCCCTAGTTCTAAATCTATAATTATTGTTCTGGTATTCACAATCCCCTTTCAAACTCTTAAGGATTTCAGTATACTGAGGTTCCTCTATATTAATTACATACCTTTGTGAAGTCCTGTCTCAGAGGAAAGTTCCACATTGGTTTGAGATTCTCCTTTCTTGTACTCTAGGGGACAGTCGAGAAGAATAATACGTGGATTTTCAATGCGCCGCTTCATTCTCTGATGCGTGACATCTTTATTTACCATGATACCTGTCAAAACTTGACAATCCTCAATTTTACCGCCAGGGATCTGTAAATAAGAAAGAACAACGTGGGTGATTTAAATGGCAGTGATAAATGATAAGGGCAAGCTGTCACTTAAAAACATACAGCATTATTATTTTGTATATTTACCACTAAGAAAATATTTTATTTTGTTGGACCAAAATGGTTTGTAAGTCATTTTGAAGACTTGTTCTGTGATAAGTACAGTACATCAAAATAACATTGAAGAACGTCTAAACTGGCTTCATTGTGCATGTTGTACTAAGTACACTCTCCACAACAGTCATATGGAAACAGGACAATTACAATCTAACATTTGAATCACGAACAGCCTCTACTCAGACTTTCACCTTTAGCAGCAAATCCCAGCAAATTAGTATTAATTCAATGTTGAATACCAGAAAACACCTCACCTTCTCAATTCTTGCCCATTTTTTTATATCAATTTCCTTTTGGCCTCCTTCTTCTGTGGTGACAGTCTTGACTGCTTGCAAGGCAATTGAACATGCCAAAGTCCTGCATACTGACCCATGAACTTGGTGCCAATACATGACTTTATAACTTCAATTGTCTGCTCCTCACTGTTAAGGTCGACTGGTATACTAGTAGATTGAAAAAAATAAATATAAATACATTTAACTTCCCATACCTCCACACACACACACCTGATGCACCAGTTATCAAGTACATTACAAAATTACAAGAAACTAGTATCTTACATGAACAACAATAATGGCACCACAAGGAACATATCGATTATTAAAGTAGAGAACATCATTATTAATTTGATTACATATCTGCCACTACATATATATTGAACATCTAAATTTTAAAGAAAAATAAATAACACCACAGTAAATCAAAAAGAAATCTGCACTTCATTTCCCATTAATCCCCATGTTTTTTCTATGACCGAGAAGAAAGAACACTGAATGTAATAAAATGAAACTTTCTGCAGGGAAGCCTGCAGTAAATCATGCCTGACTACTTTTGCCAGCCTACCAA
Source organism: Procambarus clarkii (assembly GCF_040958095.1). NCBI lineage: Eukaryota > Metazoa > Arthropoda > Malacostraca > Decapoda > Cambaridae > Procambarus > Procambarus clarkii. The sequence continues at coordinate 30,772,328 of NC_091181.1, forward strand.
GAACAGAGAGCCTAACACTGGTACTCTCAATAATGGCAATGGACACATAGGGATTCAGGTTGCCCCACCATAAAAGCAACCCAACATATCACCAAAATAAACAATGCTCTTTGATCACAACTAGGATAGGAAACCAACTAGCTATGCACAACAAACATTTTTTTCACTTGACTGCCTAATCAGTATTCACCCTTGTGAATGCATTTGAGAGATTTATTTTGTTAACCTCTACAAAAATAGCACGTACTACGATTATTAAATTACAGTCTAAAAACAACGTTTAGCATCAATTTTCAAGCATCTGTTTTTCGACAGCATCAGCTAGCAAGTTGGCATCGGTACAAATTTCCACAAGTATTCTTCATTTTATATAGGCGTGAAATCGCATTACAGTAACACAAAATGCTGAGCCCTCGCCCTTCCCAATGAAATGCTTGGCATTTACTTCCACTGCTCAGGTACTGTTAAAGACCATAAACTCCCAGCACTGTGTTTATGGTCTTGTTTCTTCTACTCTACACAATTTCTTACTTATCCAGGTGTTGTAAATGCCATACCTGTAGCATACTATCCAAGCTTTAGGTCACATTAATTGGTATTATTTGTCTGTCGCTTCAAGAAATAAAGGAAATTCCTTCCTATTAACGTACATGTTTCCTCTCATTACACAATCTAGTTAACTTCTAGCTATATAAAATTGGTAGATTGAAAATGGAATAAGTATCAATATTAGGGAAATACTGAATAACACTTTTTTCACAACAATGCTTCTGTGAACCTTTAAACCCATGTTTTCAAGTACTGTTCAGTGCAAGTCCTAATCTTAAGTTGTTTTGTTGCAAACTAAAATGGAAAAAACAATGATTCTTACCAGAGATTATTTTTTAGTGCTACAATAGCATCATCTAAAGCTTGTCTGTATGCTTGGATGATGATTACAGGATGCATCTTGTGCTCTAAGAACTGTTCTGCCACTGCTAACATTTCTCCAGCAAGGATTACAACACTGGTAGTACCATCACCAACCTTTAAGGAGATTAAACATTTTGTAATTACCTAAATCTACAATTTCAATAATTCCTATTATAAAACTAAAGCATCTAAAAATAAAAAATAGAAACACGTAGTTAGCCCCCAATAAAGCAATATGTTTATTGCACAGGATGGCTTTCTTTTGCAGCAGCAGTTCAACAAGACAAGTGCTAATTAGGGTAATTATTCCATTCTATATACATACCAAGATGTGCCCCAGAAAGTATAATTTGTTTCACCAAAGTGAGATTACTGCATACCTAAACTATAAGTAATGCCCACATGCACTGCAAATATTGTAGTTCATCTAACCGACCAATTTGTTATACAGTAGTATACAAACACTAAGAAATAAATTTAAGTTACAAACCTCTTCATCTTGAGTGCGAGCAATTTCAATCATGTGCTTGGCTGCTGGGTGCTGGACGGTAATTTCTCGCAAGATAGCATTTCCATCATTAGTCATCACAATGCCACCCATGGGGTCCATCAACATCTTCAACATTGATCGTGGCCCAAGACAGGTGCGTATAACATCAGCTATCATCTGAAAATTTGTGGTAAATATTTAAATACATGTGTACACCTACAGACCGTTTAAAGGGAAATATGAACTAGTCTGAATGGTTCGTGTCATTTTAGCCTACAATGCATCCAATCATTTTACATTCAGGGGGCTGGTTACTGCTGGGTGAACATTGAGCAATATGTATCCACTTGTCTCTACCAAGAGCACATACCAGAGTTGCTGTAGCTGAAGTAAGTGGGCGAGGGCAATAATCAAACCGATGTCCAAATCAAACCAATAATCAAACTGCTGATATCCTCAGCACAACCATCTATCATCAGGTCATCTTCAAAGATATCCTACTTCAAGCTCAAACATAATACACTACATAAATCTCCAAATGTCAAAAAATAAAGAACCAGATCTGTTCATCAGGTAATTAAGGTTTTCCAAATCTTCACATCAGGTCCAGCCCTAGGGTCCTTCCATGCCAAATCACAAAAAAGTGGACGTTTCACTCTGACCAATGGAAACCCTGCACCTTGTCTTCCAGTAGTAATGAGTAATTTTCTGCAAAGTCACACAACACAATTTCACCAATATCCACACTATCATCTTTCAGGCTTTTCAAATACAGTATGTTGATTGCTGAACAGCAATGAAAAGGCACATAATGAGTCACAATAACGTGGCTAAAGATATGAAGATCAAACCCCACACCAAAAGATGAGGAGACGACGATGTTTCACAATCGACTTGATAATGGTCCAGGACAGACCGAAATGTCATCGTCTCCTCAGTTTCTGGTATGTGGTTTGGTCAGCAATGAAAGAGTGCATCTGTAGTTGCATTAACTTTGAAATGAATAAATGAATTCTTCAATGGACTTGTCAAGTGTGCATGTCTGACGTAGTCCAGTTTCCAGGTAACATTTCAATGACATTCCATTATAGTACATTTTCAAATATATTCTTTATATTATTATTATTATAGACCCTGTGCATTCGCCACATTGTTAGAACACACACTTTATTTTAAGCGGGTTGCAAATTAATTGCCAGATGGTGGTAACTGTTAAGATGAATATCCTGGTCTTCCATTAATTTAATTTGCACCCGACCATTAACAATTTCACATTCTGATGTAAAGCACAAACAAATACTGTACATTGTCTACCACTTGCTCCCACAAGAACACTATGTTCAAGATGCCAAGAGGCAAATTTTGAAAGACAGTTTTCATACCAGGATGTGACTGAAGTGAACATACACTTCTGCAAGATTGTTTAAGACTAGCCTCTTTTGTAGGTGCTCTTTTTGCACCATCTCTTCTAACCACTACAAAGTCGTCCTTGCCAGGCATAATTCTATCATTGACTTTAGACTTTCAGTTATGAACAAGCAAGTAATAGTGGCATTATTTATCCCATTGGAAACCCTGCTGTGTGAATATCAGCATCACTGTTGGCCGTCACATCAAAAAACGGAAATATCAGCTCACAAAACTATACCCGGCAACTCTTTGAACAGCGAGAAAACCGATGCTAAAACTAAAATGTTATTTTTAAATAAAAGTACATAATGAGGCACTACAGAAGGCTAATTGGCTCATGGGAGGCAGCTTCTTTTTATACCAAACTACATCCACTTGGGGTACATAGTGAAAATGATCCTTTTCTAATTATAAAAACCATGTACTATACTGTTAAGTAGGTGGGTTTTTGTGAACCATATTGCATACACAAGTTATCCCACCCACTCATGTGTCTAGCCTGCAGATGAAACAATAACAATCCCACATCTCCCAATGTAATCACAATGGCGTGATATATCAATAAAAATTATTTAGAGGGAATGGAGTGACTCGACTCCATTGTTAATCCAACAACTATTGTTACCTGATAACCTCATCACAAGACTTTGCATCGTCTCTGCATTTATTTTTTTCTTTAAATATGGTACACAGTCTATACCTATTCATGAGTAAAGCAAATAGGAAATATTACTGCCTTATCGAATCTCATACTGTCTGTCCCGTAATAACCACCACTACGTACAGAGGCTCCGAGTTAAATTTGAGTGCCACGATGCTCAAAAACTAGTACTGCACCATGAAATTATTGCTGGTAGCTAGTTTCACTGCAGGCAAGTCTGTAATTTTGCACATTGACCATTTTGCTCAAAACTTTATTTTTAGTTACATTTGTTCTTGTATTTCTGCAAGTTTTCAATACCATGCTAAACATTGGTCACATGCAAGTCAGGTTAACTTTTAAAACCTTTTAGTGACTTGTGTGAAGCCTCGTCCCGTGAGCTCGGTGATGAACACCAGCACCTTCAACAGGAGCCCCAGAGTAATCACGCTCTATCATCCCGTGTCTAAACCTAACCATCATATAAAATACAATGATATAATATACATATATATACTGTACATAATTTTTTGAATATTAACAGTACTGCGAGGTGTACGACATCACCGACGTAATCAGATCATACCCCGGGATTATTCTGCAACGTCTGAATCGGAAACAAATCAATGCCACAAGGCATTGCCTAACGATGATGATGCCTAACGCCATCAATAGATCATTCAGGCAAAATCATCAATGGGTGTGGCCAGCACTTGGGTGGGTGACTGGGAAGCCTCACCGACCCAAGGAGACGCATTAATACGGTGACGGGGAGGGGTGGTGACCCCGACCACCAGTACCAGGGACACTATAGTAACATAGCACATGGATAATATACGAGTGAGGAGAGAGAGAGACAGAGAAGAGAGCTCACCTTGCCAGCATTGATGTTCTGCATCTGCACCTTGCGTCCACTCTCCCGCTTCGTGTTCTGGTCTGAAACACACATATACTCTCAACACACACATATAACACATCGTACATATACCACAACTATATACACACATTACAATTCCTCTGTCGGTGAATCAATTATTATGGAAATTTGGCGGCGGCGCCGACGAGGTGTTCATCAAGAGTGCCTTAACGCCGTATTTAATAATAATCAAATACTTCTGAGTGTGGCACATGGTGGCTTCTGTCCCTGGTGAGTTATAACTTACTGAGAACAATGATAGGTTGGCCTCCGCCCATCATCTTGGAGGTGTTTAGTGTACAGTTGTTGAAGACGTCCACACCAGCACGCCGCACTGCTCACTCCTCGCCCACACTCACCCTCGCTGCACCTTCTCTACCTTATTCTACCACATTTAATTTCCTAAAAATTATTATACGTGTCTGAAAGTACTATTTTTTATTATTGAGGCCGAAATTAGGATAATAGTAGTTTAATATATGAATCATTCTCGTGTTCGATTTCAACCGGGAATATTCTGGAAGATTCTGGATTTGTTTATTTTTATTTATCTTATGTCAAAAATAAATATAGATTTTTACTATGTACGGTTTATGTTAGTTGCTATAAGAGTATTATTTATCATTAAATTAAAAGTATGTGAAATGGTAACATAGTATTACATGTGGCAAGAAGACCAAGTCTTAGACACTTACAACAGAACACAAGTGACACAAATGATAAAATTTAATATTTTTTATTGTCTTCTAACTATACACAATTCTTAATATGAAATATATAATATTATGTGTAATTAATACTTTTGTTTTTGTGTTAGAAACAATGATACAAGAAGTAAGAGGCAGTGTGAGTGGGGAGTTTAGGTGAGGGGTCCCTGCGCCGTGAGCGTCGGTCGTAAACAAACTGAAGGAGACGTGAGCGGCGACGACGACGACGACGACACCTCCTGCAGGAACCTTCCCCTCACCATGTCTGTGCAGATAGAGAAGCGGCGCTATGACTGTTCAGCTTTACCGAAAGGCTGGAAAAGAGAGGAAGTTCTGAGAAAGACGGGTCTCACTTCAGGAAAGGTCGACGTGTACTACTATAGGTAATGCTCTCAGGAAGACGAGATGATCCACTTTGAAATATTTATCTATATCCTCAATGCCTCGCTTCCTATCATGGGTGGCTGTGGTAGAAGTTTCTACAAGAGGCTTTATCACCACACTAACCTTTTACTCTCAAACACAGTCAACTCCCCCCCCTCCCTACCTTTTTTAATATATTGTTTAATTCTTCCTTTCCAAGATACTGCACTTGCCAACTTCCTCTACTACATGATTACCTTATTTTACCCTTGTAAAATTGACCTCTTGTGGGCCAATAGGCCTACCATTTCCTTAATTCTTATGTTCTTATATTCTTACAGTAGGTAGGTCTTATATAAATACATCCTCTCATCACTATACCTATCTAAACTATTGTTGAAATTTGTTAAACTGTCTGTCTTAATAATTCTAGCTGCCAATCCATTCTACTTATCCACAACCATATTTCTAAACCAAGACTTCTGTGCTCAATTTCTGTAGCTTATACCTGTTGTTATAAGATTTGACTTTCCAACAATTTCAGAACTCCTTTTTATATCCCCCTGACCCACTTGAACACCTTGATCATATCCCTCCTTATCCTGTGTTTCTATTTTGTGCAGATTGAGACATCAGTCTGGCTTTGTAGGAAATGTTCATGGTACCTTATCTTTCTTTGTATTTTCTCTAAGAGAGACCATGTCCATTCTGTGGTATGGCAACCAGAACTACAGAATGAAGTGGGGCTTCATCAGTCCTAGATATAGTTAAAGAATAATGTTCATGCTTCTGTTGCTTTTCATTATTAAAAGTTGCACATTGGTCTATTTCGTGCATCTGTGTATTATTGTCTCAGCCTCAGGTCCCCACTTACTGAGACTAATCAATCTCTCACAGTTTGATCAATGTGTGACTTATTGATGAGCAATTGCAATATATGGTATATGAGCAATATAGCATTGCTATATACAACTTGTCATTGTATATAATATTGCTATATACAATTTTAATTTGTCATTGTTTTGTCCAGCACTAGTGAAGCAGTGCTTCTTCTCGCTCCTCTGCTGCCTTCCTTCTCCTCTGCCTTCACTGCCTCTTTCTATGCCTCCTCATCCTCCTCCTTTACCTCTTCTCCTCTGCCTGCTCCTCCTCCTTTTTCTTCTCCATTATTAGTTCCTCTTCCGAGGAATTAATAATGTCGTGTATCAACAGCATTGTTAATTCATTAATAATTAATTTTGTTGGGGAACAGGCAGCCGTGCATATATTCAGGTTAGACTTGTGTCAAGGTCCCTTATCTTAGCTTAGGTGAACATCTGACCACCGCCAGGTTGCAACCCCACAACAAGCTGACTAAATCTTGGATACCTTTTTTACTATAAGGTGAATTAGGGGAATTAGGTGATTGGAAACGCCCCCAACCATTTCTGTCTCGCCTAGTATTCAAACCCAGAATTCTTATGCAGGCGATGAGTCACAATAACGTGGCTGAAGTATGTTGACCAGACCACACACTAGAAATTGAAGGGACGACGACGTTTCAGTCCGTCCTGGACCATTCTCAAGTCGATTGTGAGAATGGTCCAGGACGGACCATTCTCACGGTCGGTCCAGGACGGACCAATGGTCACAATCGACTTGAGAATGGTCCAGGACGGACCGAAACGTCGTCCCTTCAATTTCTAGTGTGTGGTCTGGTCAACACCAGAATTCTTGATTGTGTCGAACATCTGTACTAACAGGATCCATTTTATTTAATATACTCCCAAAAATGTTACCAAGTTCAAAGTGCACAAAAATTATCGTAATTGTAGATACTGTGCATGAAAATTTAAATGAATATTATTATTATTTTCAGTCCTAGTGGAAAAAAGTTCCGAAGTAAGCCTCAGTTGACACGGTACATTGGAGATTCAGTGGATTTATCATCATTTGACTTCCGAACAGGGAAAGTAAATCCAATGCTTGCAAGAAAAAACAAAAAACCAAGAGGAACATTATTTGATTACAGGTGAGGTGATAATGGTTTATGTACTTACCTGAAATGTAAGTACTGTATTGTATTTTTATGTTGATTTGTTAAAATATATTTTTTCTTATGACTTTGATATATAGTACTGTATATATTTTATAACAAAATGTTTTTTTCTTTCTTAATATTTATTACACTAATAATAACTTCAGTCGTGGGATGCGAAATGATGCATCACTAGTTCCTCCAATTCGCCAAACTGCCTCAATATTCAAGCAACCTGTAACAGTCATCAAGACGCAACCGTCAAGTAAAGTGAAGACCGATATGAAGCATGGGTCACAAGACAAGCCAAAGCAGGTATAGTAAAATATTGTTTTGGATTCTGGAATATCACATTTGGCTGCTTCCTTTAAACAACCCTCAACTTGGTCCTTGGACAAGATTATGCAGTCAGGTATTATTAAATTACATTTAACTGCTGGTGCCACAGAGATTGTTTGAAATGTCCTTGCAGAGTAATGTAGCCTAGATGCTTGGGAGTCACTGGGAATTCCTCAGTCCAGCCTAAAATGGCCAACAGAGAATCGGTCACAAAAATATGATTTCTCGAACACACTCATATCTTCTTTGGTGACTGCCAAATGAGAGCTGTCACTAACAGTTGGTCTGCTTGGCCATCCCTGTGGACTACCCCAGGTGGCAGTATCATGTACAGCACACCCCTGTGGACTGCCCCCAGGTGGCAGCACCATGTACAGCACACCCGTAGACTACCACCAGGTTGCAGCACCATGCACAGCACACTTTTTTTTTTTTACCAGAGCTATCTCATAATTTTTCATCTAACTCTTATTGCCTCATCCTGTGAGGCTTTGCTCTTGGTTGCTGGTGCTTTGGCATCTACTAAATTGTCTTACTCTTTGCAACATTTTTATAATGGTTTGAGAAGTCACGTCTACTATGTTGTATTGAGACAAGCTGCAATCATACACCAAGAAATCCACAGGGGAGTCCTAATGTGAGTCTATCCATGAAGCCAACAGGACCTTGCCTAAAGAAGCAGCAGTTTGTTCGGCTCGGAAAGGAGTTTTTATTATATCCTGCACTGTACATACACTCTTGAGATGAATATTTTAAAATTAAAAAATTTAACCATAGTGGTTGAAGGAATTTTTTCCTTCCTTCGTTATTCAAAATGAGGGAAAAGAACTTAATTTACGATATTTCATTCTATTCAGCTGTTCTGGGAAAAGCGGTTACAAGGACTACAAGCTTTTGATGCTCAAACATCGGTCCTTAGGAATGTTGACTTGCCAGCAGCACTGAAGGCTGTAGGACCAAATGTGGAAGACCAGACAGTATTGCAGGTATGTTTGCTATATACATTTTGCTGTGTTTGTAATACATTTAAGCAGAATGTTTTGCATTTGCTCTACAATATTAATTGTTTAAATGTCTGTGTTGTATGAGTAAACACTAGACATTTGATAGGAAAATGTAAAAAAATACAAAGAAATCACACTGTTGGCATATAATGTTATGCATAAAAGCAGTTTTGCATAATCTGTACAGTTTTCTTCAAATTCTGTACTAAGAGCCAAATAGTGTTGATGTTGAAAGCCACAGCAGTAGCATTAATATAGAGGGCAACCATAAAAACTAACTAGGGTGGATGGAGAAACCAAAGTAACAGAATATAAAAAAAAGTACACATTAACTCACACATAAGGTTTCAGATACCGGCACAAAAACAGCCACAGAAAATATGCATCTTATTTATGAAAACTTTATAATACTGTACTTTGCTAGAAGAATATGAAGACATGAAACCAAAGGAACTAAATGCATATTCTCTTGTCTCAGGAATTGATTAATATGCTAAGCAATGCTCTTTTGTAACATGCATATGTTACTAAAGAGAAACATATGCATGTTAATTAATAGCCAATGTTGGGTGCACGAGACACAGCTAGGTTTAGAAAAGTTCATCAATGCTTTAGCACTGTGCAGATTTTTGTCATAATTACTTTTTTATATATACAATATAAGTATACTGTATAATACATTATAAGATATTGATGTATTTTTCTAGCACGTAGTAGAACAGTGCAGTTGTCACAAATTGCGCCTACTCATGAGATGCAGTATTTAAATCATTGTGTCAATATGAAAGTCCTGAGTTTCTACCCACATGTTGAAAATTCAGGTCCATCTTATGAATTTTGGGAAATTTTTGTCCAATGGTAAAATCTTAATGACTTTTTGAGGTTTGTTTTATTCAGTTTTCTACTGTTAGCTACACTGTACTGGTGCAAGTGCAAAAATATGGAACATCTGTTGCTGTTGTATTAGTAAAATATATATACAGTACTGTATTTCATTAACTCTGAAATTATTGTATTGCTTGGCTTGTTTTGTAAAATATATTTTATTGTCAATTTACATGATATTCTTAATGCGTGTTTCATGTTTTCAGAGTGTAGCCACTGCCTTGCACCTATTCCCAGGCCCCATCACTGGACAGACTGAAGCTAAACATTACCTTGAAAAAAACCCGGGAGTTTTTCTAAACCCTTCTCAACCACTTGTTATTGTAAGTACTGTACCTAATTATAAGCATAAAAGATAGCTTTAGTAAGATGCATCATTGTAATGCATCAACCCTCTTTCATTAGTAAAATTATTTATAAATGCTCTTGAAGCATTTGTTGAAGATCAGAGTTTGATTTGCCTACCATCTAAAACATTTACCCCTTGTTTTCATTAATAAATGCCAGAGTTGGAAGGTTAGAAACTGCTTTAATAACATTACATGTGGAGCATTTGAAGGGGAGAAAGCACGTAAATGTGGAAA
>NC_091181.1:31083094-31183094 GCF_040958095.1 Procambarus clarkii
GAAGTAATAAAATGTTGGGAGTCTGTGGCCAAAGGGTTATTGCTTCTCAGTGAATACTCAAGACAGCCAAACCATCAATCACACAGACTATCCCATCTCTCTCCCACCCTTCTTACCGCTACCCTTCCACTCCCACTTAATGCCTTCACATCCCTCCCTGATATTGGAACACAGTAAAGCAACAATCTCACTGGCTACTTTACAACCAAGTGCAGGCATGACCTACTCTAAGCAAACTTTGGATACTTGACTTTTCCCCCTATCGTTTCCTCCCCTTCCTTTTTTTTCCCTTGTCTCCTGCGTTCCTGTGACCACCCCATCTCTGCCCCCCCTTCTCCCCATCCCCCCTTCCCCCATCCCCCGCCCCTTCCCCCAGATCACTGGCCCCGCCCCAGAAGGCCTCTACACCCCCTTCAGTCCCCCCCCCCCCCCCTTCCCCATTGTATCTGACCGTGTCCCCGCGCTCGCGTAAAGATGCCGACTACCGCACTAGGTATTACGGGCTCACCATAGCCCGTGCTACATGGACACTTTGTTCTGAGTAACTAAATCTAAAACAACAACAACAACAGCACCAGGAAACTCCCGTTGTTGCTTCCATTGACACATATTTACATTATATGTATAAGGTGAACGTTTCATTTCTTATACAACTCTGAAACATTAATATTACCACAGATTTTAAATAAAAAAAGGACTTAAGCCGAAATTTGTTGCTGCAAATTTGAAATATGGTTGTATTAAACAAAAATAAACTAGCATCTATAGTCGCCTTAATTTGTTTTAATAATGATTTGTATATAACTGATAGTATAGGCTGCAGGACGGAGTCAAACGCTTGGGCTCTGGTGCCAGCTAAGTCCACTACGGGCTCACCATAGCCCGTGCTACTTGGAACTTGTTCCGAGTAGCTGAATCTATAACAACAACAACATAGGAAGCATATCCCTGCGATGGGCAACTGTCAACATACAGTTTTTCTCATTGTTACGTGTGGCTTGTCTTGGCCAACGAGGGAACACCTTATTCACGTCTAGGACACCGTTTAAATGTCTTGATACTGAAGAAAATGCATATGAAGAGGTAAGGTAATTACGAAGAGAAAGAGCTAAGCCAGTATGCCTATTTAGCATTTGAATGGGATACGAGGACAGTACAGGAGCGGTGCCTATCCACCAGGATGGCAGTTAGGGATGCCACCGCGCCCTGTGGGCATGTGATTGTGCCAGACATGTCAGATGACAAGGACGGGACATTACATTTAGTTGAATACGAGTGCCTACCCCTCGTGTAGGGTGTGGCACCAAGATTAGTGACATAATGGGTGGAGTGATCCTCCAGCAATTACGGGCTATTCATGCCCGTGCCACCTCTTGGGTGGCTTAATCTTTATCAATCAATCCTCCAGCAAGGTGTCGGTGGGCCCACACACTAGTGCCATGCTTAAGCATCAAGTCTGTGTTGTTTCAGATTTAGCTACTAAGAACGAAATGTCCTTGTAGCACGGGCTATGGTGAGCCCGTAAACACCAAGTCTCTCCACTAACCAGATTAATAACCCGGAAGCCTGACCAGAGACGGGGTCGAGTGATTCTGGAAATCCCAGGAACCCGCCAAGGTGTGTCGAGCCTTGTGTGTGTGTGTGTGTGTGTGTGTGTGTGTGTGTGTGTGTGTGTGTGTGTGTGTGTGTGTGTGTGTGTGTGTGTGTGTGTGTGTGTGTGTGTGTGTGTGTGTGTGTGGTGGTGGGGGGGGGGGGGGAGGGTTGATACAGCCCCACACATATGACATGACACATGCAGAGTATTACACATAGAAATCACAATAAGATGATGTATGAAATGAACACATCCACAACGTCTGGGAACATCCAGTTCGTAAGTTCGAACTCTCATCAAGGCTCGTGTGGATTTGTTCATGTCCGACGGTTCCTCAAGTATCTCTTAGAAGGTCACAACCTGGAGACGTTATTATTTACAACACAAGACATCTCTAGAGCGCTACCCTGACATCTCTAGAGCACCTAGCTGACATGTCAAGGCTTGGGTCAAAACTAGACCCTACTGACAACCATTCTTTACAACTTCATGAAACGAGCCTCGTTGCCATTTTCGTAACAAACTTGTATAATGTTGTTTCTAAATTGTTACGTCGTGGCGTAGGGGTTTGTTGATAGTTAAGTCGAGTTGTTGTCCAAGGTAGGTAGGTGTTGTCCTTGGTAGGTTAGGATGAGTGAGTTTGGAGATGGGTTTCTCCAAGAGCATTAACCCATGTGAGGTCACGGGTGCCTGAGCGAGCCCTAATCCTTCATAGGTAGTGGACGCCACGTGGTCCTCACTATGTTGTGTAAACATATCCCGGTAAACCAACTCTACCTTCACGGTAGACTGTATACGACTGGAGCCGGTCGGCCAAGCGGACTTGGACTTGTGATCCTGTGGTCCTGGGTTCGATCCCAGGCGCCGGCGAGAAACAATGGGCAGAGTTTCTTTCATCCTATGCCTCTGTTACCTAGCAGTAAAATAGGTACCTGGGTGTTAGTCAGCTGTCACGGGCTGCTTCCTGGGGGTGGAGGCCTGGTCGAGGACCGGGCCGCGGGGACACTAAAGCCCCGAAATCATCTCAAGATAATCTCAAGATAACTACCTTCCATAACTCTCAAATACAGCATGGGGAAGTTGTATTAAAGTTTACTAATAACAAAATGCTGGTATTATGATAGGTTTGTGTATTGAGGGCGACACCGGTAGCCATTGGTGCGTCCTGGCGCCCGGGGGTCAGTGTTCACTATTCTAATGAACACAATACTATATACGTGTATAATTAATAACTTGTGTAAGGAGGGTGTGTTGAGTGGGGGGAGGCTTGTGTTGTGTTGACGGCATCTACCTTCGCCTGCCAGGGGCCAGATTCACGAAAGCACTTACGCAAGCACTTACGAACGTGTACATCTTTCCTCAATCTTTGGCGGCTTTGATTATATTTATTAAACAGTTTACAAGCTTGAAAACTTCCCATTTAACTGTTGTTATTGTTATGAACATCCTCCTGGTGCTTCGGAGCTCATTAACTGTTTAATAATTGGAAACAAAGCCGCCAAAGATTGAGAAAGATGTACAGGTTCGTAAGTGCTTTCATGAATGTGGTGCCAGGACTGTGTTTCCCCGCCCATGACTCAGGCCGTGTAGTCCAGATGTTAACTGTTTTCCTTCTTGGCAGGTACGTTGTGGGGGTGACCGGGTAGGAGGCCGCCACTGCCCCGCCGTGAGTAGCCATGTTTGTTTTTTTATCCTCATCTTGTCCAGCCTGTAACCCTTTTTTGTTAACCCTTCTTCCCCCTACCCTGGCAATGACCTCTGTCCTCCACGGTCAATGTCCGTCCCGCTCTAGGGACGTTTACCAGCTATCCCTGATTGATGATTTCTACCCTGAAGGTTAAGCTGGCAGTGTACTCACCTATTTGTGTTTGCGAGGGTGGAGCTCTGGCTCTTTGGTCCCGCCTCTCAACCGTCAATCAACTGGTGTACAGATTCCTGAGCCTATTGGGCTCTATCATATCTACATTTGAAACTGTGTATGGAGTCTGCCTCCACCACAACACTACTTAATGCATTCCATTTGTTAACTACCCTGACACTGAAAAAATTCTTTCTAACGTCTCTGTGGTTCATCTGGGTACTAAGTTTCCACCTGTGTCCCCTTGTTCGTGTCCCACCCGCGCTAAAGAGTTTGTCTTTGTCCACCCTGCCAATCCCCATGAGAATTTTTTAGGTTGTTATCATGTCTCCCCTTACTCTTCTGTTTTCCAGGGTTGTGAGGTTCAGCTCCCTTAGCCTTTCCTCGTAACTCATTCCTCTCAGTTCCGGGACTAGTCTGGTGGCATACCTCTGAATCTTCTCTAACTTCGTCGTGTGTTTAACTAGGTTAAGTTAAACACTTAAGTGTGGTTAAGCTGGTGTGGGAAGGTGTTGAGAAGGCTGTGGGAGGTAGACCTCAACGTACCCCCTAGGTCATGAGTCTTCTGTCTCCCACCACTGAGGAAAGCAACCTATCCTACCCTATTGTAGCTGGTGGAAGCGTACCACCGTAGGACGCGGCCCACTGCAGGATTGTAACTTCCACTTGGGGTGCCTGGGAGACCGATCCCTGTGAGTTCCCTCCTCTTTTGCCCCACTCAGCGGTATTTACGTCACTACTGACATATTCTTGATGAAAATCAGCTTCAGGAGTAAGATGGCTTGAAGGAGGAGAGGCAGAGTCGAGCTGCTCTGTTAAGGACATTGTAAGAATCTACAATGATGGCTGGATTGTTGAAGGGAACAATGCAGCCATGATTACAGGTGGTGGAGAGAGGAAGGTATATATGGGGTATGTGCTCACACTGAGGTTGGAAGAGATGCTGCTGTTGTCTCCGGAACTGTCTTGTGTTGTAGTGGTGTGGTGGTGGTGTGGTGATGGTGGAGGGGTGAGCGCCCCAGAGCGCTCCTTCGCGGGCTCCTCCAGTACTACCATGCTGTGAGTGGCTCCTGGTGGCCAGTGGAGGTATACCTTCGTGGCAGCACAAGAGTCAAGGTAACACTGACCGTCACGGAACACGGAGCGACTTATATGCTCCCTCTCAGCAGATGGGTAAATTCCCGCACCAAGAAACCAGGAACATTTGGGAGGGTGAGAGTTGGTGCGTGACGCGGGAGATCGAGGCGGGTCTGGTGACGGCAGCAGCGGGTGGTGGTGGACGGCTGACGGCATACGTAGTGTGAGATGTTAGCCCATACCACTTGGTGGCAGGGTTAAATCAGGGCAAGATAGGCTACAAACGTTTGAAGGCTACGCTGTCGAGAGAAAGGTTAATATAAGGTATGCCGGGGAAGGGCGGTTGTGAAATTGAGCGATACGTATGTAGCTGCTTTGGGTAATACTTTTAACGGGTGAGGTGGTGGGACAATGACATAGATGAGGCAGCATGAGACAGGTGAGTGATGCGTGTACCTGTTGACACGTCACCAGAGGTCAACACCACTGCTCCAAAGTACTTCAATCCCAGTACCAGCGGGTTCCCCAGCGAGGGGAAACCCAGGAGCATGTGGATCTTTAGTATGGGTAGTACAGTCCTGCTGCTTGTCATGTTCATACTGATAGTTCTCGTACAGGATTAGCTAAGGACTTTCCGGATTGATTGATTAAGATTAAGCCATCCAAAAGGTGGCACGGGCATGAATAGCCCGTAAGTGGTGGCCCTTTGGAGCCATTACCAGTATCAAGAGATGATACTGGAGATCTGTGGAGGTGTGACTGCACCCTGCGTGACGGGAGATGTCTCCCGTGAACTTTCGGGATACGATGATTATAGCAGTACTTGTCACGGGATGAGCTAGGGAAGTATGGCGTGGGATGAGCTAGGGACACACAACATAAGACGAGGTCACACAGTACAGTGGGATCTATCTTGAGGTTATCTTGAGATGATTTCGGGGCTTTTAGTGTCCCCGCGGCCCGGTCCTCGACCAGGCCTCCACCCCCAGGAAGCAGCCCGTGACAGCTGACTAACACCCAGGTACCTATTTTACTGCTAGGTAACAGAGCCATAGGGTGAAAGAAACTCTGTCCATTGTTTCTCGCCGGCGCCTGGGATCGAACCCAGGACCACAGGATCACAAGTCCAGCGTGCTGTCCGCTCGGCCAACCGGCTCCCAACATAAGGCGAGGTCACACAGTACAGTGGGATAAGCTAAGGACACGGGGCATAACGTCCTCTCCCAGTTACAGGTCGTCTTCAGGGAAAGAGGCCGTATCGGGGAAGCGGGATGACGTTCATGGTAAATGTCAAAACGGGAACTGGTTTAAGATGGGAAATTCATGAAGTAAAGGTTTCCAACGTTCAGGAGGCGTTGTGGCGTCACGTAGGCCGGGCCCTGCATGAGTACAAGCATCATCATGGGACACTCAATTCATGCAGGCGAGAGGTTACTCCTTAGTGATGCACGGAGACCAGCATCCAGGCGGTGCTGGAGCTCCTCCACTCGTGGCTTCTTATTCTTGACAGGACACATGCAACTGAGCGTCCTGCCACGACGGGGTTTGGGATGCTGGTAGTGGCAGAGGAAGTTTGGGATGCTGGTAGTGGGAGAGGAGGTTTGGGATGCTGGTAGTGGGAGAGGAAGTTTGGGATGCTGGTAGTGGCAGAGGAAGTTTGGGATGCTGGTAGTGGCAGAGGAAGTTTGGGATGCTGGTAGTGGCAGAGGAGGTTTGGGATGCTGGTAGTGGGAGAGGAGGTTTGGGATGCTGGTAGTGGCAAAGGAAGTTTGGGATGCTGGTAGTGGGAGAGGAGGTTTGGGATGCTGGTAGTGGGAGAGGAGGTTTGGGATGCTGGTAGTGGGAGAGAGGGTTTGGGATGCTGGTAGTGGGAGAGGAGGTTTGGGATGCTGGTAGTGGGAGAGGAGGTTTGGGATGCTGGTAGTGGGAGAGAGGGTTTGGGATGCTGGTAGTGGGAGAGAGGGTTTGGGATGCTGGTAGTGGGAGAGAGGGTGTGGGATGCTGGTAGTGGGAGAGGAAGTTTGGGATGCTGGTAGTGGGAGAGGAGGTTTGGGATGCTGGTAGGGGGAGAGAGGGTTTGGGATACTGGTAGTGGGAGAGGAGGTTTGGGATGCTGGTAGTGGGAGAGAGGGTTTGGGATTCTGGTAGTGGGAGAGAGGGTTTGGGATGCTGGTAGTGGGAGAGGAGGTTTGGGATGCTGGTAGTGGGAGAGAGGGTTTGGGATGCTGGTAGTGGGAGAGAGGGTTTGGGATGCTGGTAGTGGGAGAGAGGGTTTGGGATGCTGGTAGTGGTAGAGGGACTTTGGGATGCTGGTAGTGGGAGAGGAGGTTTGGGATGCTGGTAGTGGGAGAGAGGGTTTGGGATTCTGGTAGTGGGAGAGAGGGTTTGGGATGCTGGTAGTGGGAGAGGAGGTTTGGGATGCTGGTAGTGGGAGAGAGGGTTTGGGATGCTGGTAGTGGGAGAGAGGGTTTGGGATGCTGGTAGTGGGAGAGGAACTTTGGGATGCTGGTAGTGGGAGAGGAAATTTGGGATGCTGGTAGTGGGAGAGGAAGTTTGGGATGCTGGAAGTGGGAGAGGAAGTTTGGGATGCTGGTAGTGGGAGGGGTAACATGGGTGGGGGTGGAAGAGGGGCAGTACAGTTCGGGGTAATACCCACTCGCCAGTCCAGCCAACTTTTTGGTTGGTTTTTGTCATGTTGAATGTGGAAGCCCGGCGGGGGCTGCCCGGCCTCTCCACTGGTGACGAAAACCAAACATCTGGACACGCCACTTTATTGAGGTCTTCCCTGTTTTATGGTGGATTTGATAACGTGGAAAGTTGGGGAGTTTCTGCTGGTTTCTCTCTCTCTCTCTCTCTCTCTCTCTCTCTCTCTCTCTCTCTCTCTCTCTCTCTCTCTCTCTCTCTCTCTCTCTCTCTCTCTCTCTCTCTCTCTCCTCCCCCCCCCCAGATTAATCTTAAGATCTTAAGCTTAATTTTAAGTGTGGGGGGCTTAATCTTAATGAAGATTAAGCCACCCAGAGGCGGCACGGGCATGAATAACCCGTAAGTGGTAGAATGTTTTCGTTTTGTAAATGTATTCTGTGTGCTGAGGTGCTCTTAACTCGGCCTTTGCTACAATATAATGTGGTGCCACCTCACCTTACCCAGTTGGTAACGTTGTTAGTATACTGTTGGCCGCCGCTGTACTAATTAAAGTGTTAGAAGCTGCACATTAAAAAATTACGGGCTCACCATAGCCCGTGCTACATGGACACTTCGTCCCGAGTAGCTAAATCTTTAACAACAAGAAGCACATTAAAAACCATTAGTCACCCTCTTGGTGGAAAATATAGCTCAGTCGATTAAGGCAGCGTCTGGGATGCTCCCGGACGCAGGTTCGAATCCTCGTCACGGCCCTTGTGGATTTGTTTATAGCTCAGTATTTCACAGGAGTGAAAGTTAAGGACATTGTGTGAAGACTAAATAGTATGATAAGTCTAGTTATATGCAAGAAATGTATGTTATTAAGGTGCCTCCACTTCTCGATAAAAGTAGTTAATATTAATATTGTTAAAATTAATAGTAGTTGATAATATTGATGGTAATTGATGTCCTTAGTACCGTCTTGGCCCAGATAAGAGAGATCAAGAATGAAACAAGAACTTCGATTACTACATTAATAATTACTTGGGGAATTATAATGGAATAATATCAAATACTTTTAAAACTTCACCGCTTTGATAATTACCGCAGTCTCATTAATTTATTTATGTAGCTTCGAGAATCACTGAATAAGACCAAAGACCAACTAAGCTCCGATCATGTATGCAGGCGATGAGTCACAATAACGTGGCTGAAGTATGTTGACCAGACCACACACTAAAAGTTGAAGAGACGACGACGTTTCGGTCCGTCCTGGACCATTCTCAAGTCGATTGTGACTTGAGAATGACTTGACATCTCCGATCATGTATGCTCAAAAATCAGCGACAGGAAACTTAGCTGAAATACCAAATAAACTTTAATATTCAATTTATTACAGAATCACAGTGACGCGATATATCGCTGAGACAATCTACAGGAGCCGTGATGAGGATTCGAACCTATGCGCTGGGTGTTGTACCCAGATGCACGCCGTAAACGACTAGGCCACGACATGGTCAAAATGATTTTCTCCTTGATATAACGTTGTTTCTGCAGCTTATCCGACCAATAAGGTCATTTGTCCCTCGGGCTCCTGTAACACACACACCTTTCCCGCACTAAGGTCCAGCTCACACTAAAGAGTCCTTGAAGAATTTACACTGATTTGCTATGATTGATTGATGAAGTTGAAGTCACCCAAAAGGGGGCACAGGTATGAATAGCCCGTAAGTGGTGGGCCTTTTGAGCCATTACCAGTATCAATAGATGATACAGGAGATCTGTGGAGGTGCGACTGCACCCTGCGTGACGGGAGATGTCTCCTCTACAGAGGTCGTCTTGTCACACCTATACTTCGCCTTCCCGACGATAATCAGTAAAGGAGTCTTTAATATCTCAGGGGGGGGGGGTCTTTGACTCGCACTCACTTAGTTATTTCCGTAGGAAAAATGTCACCTGCTTTGAGGAGATTATATATAGCTGTATTTTTCCTGTTGTCGACCACCTTTCTCTATATTATTTTCCTCTTTCATCGCGCCCTAGTTGTAGACACATTCCTCCTCACGGTTGGGTAAGTGGTGGTGACCCCTTGAGGCTCCTCGCCTGACCCTGCGTCTCGCTCTTTGAGCTGGTGATCTAATGGTGAAGGGATGGTACCTTTCATGATGGAGATCCCTACTCATCATGACTAGGATCCTTACTAATTGTCAATGAACATTTTCCTCAATATTTTTCCTAAACATTTCAAACATTTTTCCTGAACATGTCAACCTGTCCTCTCTGAAGAGGACAGGTTGACATGTTTAGTGGTTACCATTGAGGTTATCAAACAAATTGAAAAATTCAAGGTAAACAAGTCCCCAAGGCCCTACGCGGTGTTTGCCAGGGTGCTGCTTCAAGAATACAAAGAAGAGCTATGCCAGCCTTTCTGTGTCATATTCATTAAATCTTGAGTTTGCCGGAGTCGTGGAGGGTTGTTAATGTGATACCAGATTTTAATTAAGAAGGGAGATAGATCACTTGTTGACCAGACCACACACTAGAAGGTGAAGGGACGACGACGTTTCGGTCCGTCCTGGACCATTCTCAAGTCGACTGTAAATGCTCCAGGACGGAGCGAAACGTCGTCGTCCCTTCACTTTCTAGTGTGTGGTTTGGTCAACATATTTCAGCCACGTTATTGTGACTCATCGTCTGCATAGATCACTTGCCTCGAATTATCGGCCAATTAACGTCTATTGTCGGAAAATTGTTGAATCGATAATTGTAAAAGCCAGTCGTCTACATCGTGAAAAACACAGGTAATACATTATTGAGTACATGGTTTGTCTGTTGTAACCCCTTAACACTACTGTATCATCGGGATGTTATTTCCTTGTTCACTTAATTCTTGTATTACCTGTTGGTGGTAGACAATGTTGAGAGCACATCTCTCACTCGTGCTGGACATGACTATTCCTGCCACACGGGAGACATCTCCCGTCACGCAGGGTGCAGTCGCACCTCCACAGATCTCCAGTATCAGCTCTTGATACTGGCAATGGCTCAAAAGGGCCACCACTTACGGGCTATTTGCCACCTTTTGGATGGCTTAATCTCCATCAGTCAGTCTGTTCCTGCCTTATCACTCCGGGTCGTCACGGACGGTCCCATTTTTAGACGAGTTTAAAACAAGGGAGAAGGTATTTATGGTTATTGAATATTCACAACAGGCGTTCAAGAACTGTTTTAACAAGTGTGGTTAACGTGTTACGGACGCCACACTGCCTTGCCATAGTGTGTGTGTTGCCTCACCAGGACGCCACACTGCCTTGCCATAGTCTGTGTGTTGCCTCACCAGGACGCCACACTGCCTTGCCATAGTCTGTGTGTTGCCTCACCAGGACGCCACACTGCCTTGCCATAGTCTGTGTGTTGCCTCACCAGGACGCCACACTGCCTTGCCATAGTCTGTGTGTTGCCTCACCAGGACGTCACACTGCCTTGCCATAGTCTGTGTGTTGCCTCACCAGGACGCCACACTGCCTTGCCATAGTCTGTGTGTTGCCTCACCAGGACGTCACACAAGTGGTACATCTTGCTGTACCTTGAATGGACGGGTCCCGCACTACTGAGGCGTTAAACATTCATATTCATCTCGTTTCCTATAGCCGGTCCTCTTGGGAGTTTGTTGGTCAGTGAAGCATTAACATGGAGGCGGTGAGGCATGGAGTAACACCTCACGTGCTGTACCACTGGGGGTGGTAAACCACCTCCTCTTACTCAACTCACTACATTTGTTTACGCAGTCGACCCCGGCGTAAACATTGCGGTGGTTTAGTGAAATTGTTCCACCACAATGTTAACGCCTCCTAGGACTAGTGGGGTATCGGCTCTGGTAGGTTAGGTTAGGTTCTGACGGTCTTGGTTAGGGTATATATCACTGCATTTGTAACGGAATGGAACAGGCTCACCATAGCCCGTGCTACTTGCCCCGCTTTTGTGCCAGGTAAGTTACGGGCTCACCATAGCTCGTGCTACTTGGAACTTGTTCCGAGTAGCTGAATCTATAACAACAACAACAACGGAGTGGAAGTTAGGGGGAAGGGAGAGGGTGGGAGGCTCAGGGAGGGAGTTTCCCTGCCGGTCATCTGTGCTGGGTCATGTCCTCCAGTACCCCCCACACTCTCTCCTGTGGGCCAGGAAGATCCCCCCGGCACGCCTACTTCTCGCTCGTACTCACGTGGCAGGTTACCCCTTTACACCCACCGTCACCCACCACCCCTGCTGACAATGGTGGCAGGTTAACCCCTCTACACCCACCGTCACCCACCACCCCTGCTGACAATGGTGGCAGGTTAACCCCTCTACACCCACCGTCACCCACCACCCCTGCTGACAATGGTGGCAGGTTAACCCCTCTACACCCACCGTCACCCACCACCCCTGCTGACAATGGTGGCAGGTTAACCCCTCTACACCCACCGTCACCCACCACCCCTGCTGACAATGGTGGCAGGTTAACCCCTCTACACCCACCGTCACCCACCACCCCTGCTGACAATGGTGGCAGGTTAACCCCTCTACACCCACCGTCACCCACCACAACCCTGCTGGTAATGGTGGCAGGTTAACCCCTCTACACACACAGGTCAATGGTGCAGTCTAGGTAACCTCTTCCTATACAGAATGTATTTTATGTTTGTACGCTAAACTTGATGTATTTTGATTAGGTCATTGCATAAGAATGCTACGTTGACCTCGACGAGACAGGAGCGAAGGGCATCATTGTGGTAGTGGTTAGGCAGGGTTTTGTTTAGCTTGCTGCGTGTGTATGTAGGTGGGCCCCAACACTCTATTTCTACCCACCAAGAAGCCCCATTTGGCAAGCCAGTACACAAGCAACAGCCTGGTGGACCAAACTCTCACAAGTCAAGCCTGGCCTCGGGCCGGGCTTGGGGAGTAGAAGAACTCCCAGAACCCCATCAACCAGGTATCATCCAGGTATATCAGTGTAGGTTAACAGGACAGCTTCGGTAGCAATACTCCAGAGTGGACATAACTCGTGTTAAAGTAAGCAAATGTATCCTTTTTGACGATATATTAACAAGATTGAAGTTGGATTTTTTTTGCGAGTGGCGTAACTCGAGGTTCGGTATGACTGAGATGTACAGAGTGAAGGAAGCCTATAAAAGTTATTATTTTGTCACAGTTACAGCCTCCGCTCCTGTGCCAGGTAAGTCCACTACGGGCTCACCATAGCCCGTGCTACTTGCAACTTTGTGTTCCCAGTAGCTGAATCTAAAGCACCAACAACAGCAGCAGCAGCGAAGCCATTACGACTATATAGCACTGGGGAAATGGTAGGGATAAGGATTTAGGATTGAACCGGGGGGGGGGGGAATGGTGCCCAACCACTTGGACGGTCGGGAATTGAAGCCAACCTGCAGGAAGCCAGACCGTCGCTCTACCGTCCAGTCCAAGTGGTTGGACGAGAACTTGTAAGGGGGGGGAGGGATTCCAGTTTAGAGTTGTCACATTATAATGGAACCCATTTGATTATGTGGTAGAGGTCAGTGGACTGAAGAGTGGATGGGAGTTGTCTTTAGTTTACTGAGAGTGGTGTAGTACCAGAGGTAAACTTGGAGGACGACACGAAGGTGTTCAAGGATGCCTGGGATTAATGGGCGGTGTTCAACGAGGCTGTGATCAACAAGGCGGTGATCAACGAGGCGGTGCGGGATACCTAACGAGGACACGTATAAGGTCTTAAGTCTTGGGGGGGGGGGGTGAAGACAAGTACGCTATTTATAAACTAAATAATGGAGCACAAAACAGGGTGTGCCAAATACCTGGGATTAGTGGTTAGTAGCAATTTGACGCCAAGGTCACAGTTGTGAGTGGTGGTAATTACACTACTGTAGGTTGTCCGGATTGCGTCACAAGGGGAGAGTTGTATAGTGACCACTGTTGTTATCTTGAGGTTATCTTGAGAAGATCTCGAGGGCTGCTTATACCACACACATCTCTCCCCCTCTCCATACTCACATGTATGCTGTCGCTATTGCAAATTCGTCAATAGAAACATGTACGGTACCTGATGTATCTTGTAACCTCAAGAAATGTGTGGGGTTCAATGTACACTTTAAGATCTATGTAATATAATGTATACGGCACGTTAGAAATCAGACACCAAATAAATTTTAGGAGGCCTAAATTGGAGTGCAATTTATATTTAAAATTGGCGAATATTGTGTCTAGGATTACATATTCAGGTCAAGGATTGGTTAGATTTATATTAGTTACTGTTCGATTTCTTCAGCATGACATTTGGGGAAATTCAGTAGTACACAAAAGTGAACTTTTCAGGAGGCCAGCAGCCTATCATTGGACACTTGACACAGGTGGTATATGATGTACTGTACTTTGTGGAGGATGGACCGCTGCATGTACCATTGGGGCCCCTACACATGGGACCCTTGTCATCGTCCCATTATTGGGACCATTATCAAGCCATGTGACCACGATGCGATAATGGTTCACGAGGGACCGAAACGTCGTCTTCAGCTTTGATGTCCAAAGGGATTGGAAAGGATGTCGTTTCTTGGCTCTGGTGTGTTGTTTGGTCATCATATGAATGATTTAACCTGGATATGTATCAGGTATAAATCAGAGTATACATGCATGGATAGCAACAACATATCAAGAAGCAGTATAGACGCAAATTTGCAGGAATGTTCAGTTTGTGTAATGACATGTTGTGGTACAGCGGTGTGCAGGTGTGGCGTGAAGGCTGTGTGGGTGGTGGTGTGGCTCGTCTGGTGGGGGTGTAGGGGGTGGGGGCTCTGATTCAGGTGTGGAAAAATAGATTAAGGCAATGGGCGTTGTAGATCCTGTTCCATCCTTCCCAGGGCGCCACCACCACCTCTTCCCGCCCCCAACACACACGCAAGGGAGAAAACGCGGGAAGTACTTGGTACCCGCCTCGCTGGGTGATGCCAGCACCCACTGGACCTCCACACTCTCAGCCACACCCAACAACCGGCACTGAGCATCACCCGGAACTTGGTACTGTAACTATGTTGTGGTCGCTGTTGGAATGTTAACTATGTGATGTAACTAACTCCGGTGGCTCGTGGCGGGGCTCTTCCTGTGTGGCTGCATGTTCACGTTTTCTTGGAGTAAACTGCTTTAGCAAGATGGCGATGAAGGCTGAGACGCGACCACCAGGATTCCCCTGCTGGCGTTCACTGTACGTACCCTGTCAACGGCTCCGGCAAGTTCTGGGAGTCACGTTCCTTGTCCTGTACGGAGCTGAATTGTTGACATGTTACACTTTAGTTAAATGGAACATAAGAACAACGATGATTGGAGAAAGCCTATTGGCTCGCACGAGGCATTTATTTCATTCACCTGGGCTATCGGAGCCTCGAACCCCCGGCCACTAGAGCGGTAGCCAGCAGCTCTAGGTCACCACGTTACTGAACACCCACATCAAGGAGGATCTCAGACATACGCAACTGGCATCCAACTGGAATGTGAGGCCTCTCTTGGGTGACACTTATGCATGAAGGCATTCTTCGCCGGGTTAACAAGAGTGGCAACGCCAGGTGGCCAGAGGGAGCCACTGGCCATCCCATCCCCACACCCCATCCCCCACACCCCATCCCCCACACCCCATCCCCCACACCCCATCCCCACACCACCACAGGCAAGGACACCGCCACCTGCTCATCCAACATTACACACACCAGGAAGAGTCTCGCCCGCTATATTTGCTCTTTTTAAGCTTTCGCGGGGAGAGGTCAGGCTTGAGCGAGCCGCGAGTACCGCGGTGAGTGACGGTACTGTGACTCAAGTTGGACCTTGAGAGGTTGAGGGGAGGGTGTACCCAACAACACCAGACACTTGCAGGGTCACACTCCCCCATGAGCATCATGCCCCTACCCCCCCCCCCCCCCCATCTCTGAGAACGTGGTCTAATCCCTAGCATGGAGGTAAAGCTGCCCCAGGAGGCAATGGACTTGTCAACTGTATTGTCGGGGGAAAAGATATGTTTAATTACTTTGAATTACCTGTATGTAATTTTAATTACAATTAAATTACATATATATATAATTTAATTACGTATATTTTAATTGTATATTTACCATGTGGGTTTATGATTTGTTAGGAACGCTTCATTTCGTTCAATTGAAACTATATAAATATTTGATAATTATATTAAGTAATAGCTATTGGGTAATTATGTTGGATATTAGAGAATTGGAGATATTAGGTAATTAGAGTTGGATATTATGTTGGATAATTATAGAGAAGCCGTGTAGGTACTTTGGGGGGGGGATAGGTTGGGAGATGGGGGGATAGGTTGGGTGTGTAGCGTCCATTGACAGGGGGTAGCTAGAGCACACCCTCTGGCAGAGCAACCTTCGCCTCTAGGAGTGGACACTGGATGGACCACTAGGGCCCCGTCCTCTAGGGATAGACGATATGGACCGCTTGTGGCACAGGGCCTATTCCCCTTCAGTGTGTGTGTTGGGGGGGGGGGGGAGTCGAGCCTAGATTTGTAAATTTAACCTAACCAAAGGTTAGATAAATATTGGATTATATTTATCATGCAATCTCCCTCCGTCACTTATTTAGCTCCTTGCTTCTCCTGCTTTCTCTCTTTCCTTCCTTGTCTCCTCTCCTCTTTTTCACGTGAATGTCTTAGAGCTGTTGTGCGTTGTTTCGCTTAATATGAGGAAAATGCTTCGTTTTTAGGAAGAACATAGGAAAGTAATTTCCTAGTGTGCTATCAGGGTCGTGGTACCAGGGATTGCGCTGTCAGCTAGCCTTTTCCAGCAGCTTCAGATTTAATATATGAGTTACTGGGAATACAGTACTGTAAGTTGTGAGGTATAGAGGAGTCGTTTGGGAGCGCCTGAAAGCGCCCTGTCCCAACCCGTTCTCGCAAATTCGTAAAGTCAATATTGACTTATTAACTACGTGCATAGGTGATATACTAAACATAATAGATACCCTTAAAAAGCTTCATAGAAAACACCGACCTTACCTAACCTTGTTAGTATCTTAAGATAAGCATCTTATTGCTTCGTAATTACAATTATTACTTAACCTATACCTATTATAGGTTAGGTAATAATTGTAATTACGAAGCAATAAGATGCTTATCTTAAGATACTAACAAGGTTAGGTAAGGTCGGTGTTTTCTATGAAGCTTTTTAAGGGTATCTATTATGTTTAGTATATCACCTATGCACGTAGTTAATAAGTCAATATTGACTTATTAAATTTGCGAGAACGGGTTGCCTGTCCTGGCCAGCGCTTGGCTTCATGCCGTATAGTTGTAATAATTCTAGTCAGATTTTTTTTAAATGTTACAAAATATTAATTGAGATGCACCGCATTAAGGAGGAGACCTTCCTCTATTCGCGTCGTGCGTCTGAACTACGTTTTTCAGTGCTTTATATTGACAATAACGTTATGTTTTACGTACTTAATCCGTTACTTCCTGTAAAGGATGACTAGAAGTAGCGGCAGGCTCGTATGACCTTTATACCCGAGCCAGTTACAGTGATGACCCCCAAGTCGGCCAGTGTTACGGAAGGCTGACATATTGAGGGTTAATTAGTGTTAATTTTTGGCAGTCGCGGAAACAAGGCAGGCGGTAGTTAAGTACTCACCTAATTGTGCTTGTGGGGGTTGAGCTTTGGCTCTTTGGTCCCGTCTCTATAAGTGTTATTTTGGCCATTCTCTGACTGCCATTGACAACAGTTGGCGGGAGGTGAGTCCACCAATGGGTGCAGGGGGCGCCACTACACCTGGTGGTAGACCCAGCAGGCTGGGTTTACCTTGGTCAACAAGGCACTGTCAGTCTGGGCTCGCAGGCTATGGAGCAGTTTACTACTGAGGCGGGAAGATATCACGGTCATAGAAGAATGTTTCATTAACTATCTATGTGAAGGTTATCTTCAACGGTGTTAGTGACAAGAAGATTTAACACTTGCGTGACAATGTTTAATATAACATTTGCGTGACTGGGTTCCCCTTGGACGGACACGTACGAGGTGCTGTAACAGTTCACACGGTGCGCGTAAGTTGTCAGTGAACATACCGTTATCTTGAGGTTATCTTGAGATGATTCCGAGGCTTTAGTGTCCCCGCGGCCCGGTCCTCGACCAGGCCTCCTCTCCAGGAAGCAGCCCGTGACAGCTGACTTACACCCAGGTACCTATTTACTGGTAGGTAACAGGGGCATAGGGTAAAAGAGAAACTCTGCCCAATATTTCTCGCCGGCGCCCGGGATTGAACCCGGGACCACAGGATCACAAGTCCAGGGTGCTGTCCGCTCGGCCGACCGGCTCAGTGATACATGTTTATGCCCAGGTCACTATACAGAGAGTTTGTATTGTAAATAGTAAGAAATATGAAGAAGGATTACAGCGTAACATGGCAAGATTGTACCACCACATCACTCTACTTAACATTGAATTATTGCATATAAGGTAGAGAGAGAAGAGAGAAGATTAAGCCACCCAAAAGGTGGCTTGGGCATGAATAGCCCATAAGTGGTGGCCCTTTTGAGCCATTACCAGTATCAATAGATGATACTGGAGATCTGTGGAGGCGCAACTGCACCCTGCGTGACGGGAGATGTCTCCCGTGCATTATCTTGAGAGGATTCAAGGTAAGTGTACATGTGCATATATAGAGAAAAATATAGTAGGGTGAGTTTAAGGATTAATTACTTGAATTAGTTTAATTAGATTAGTTTAAGGATGAAGGTTAATTACTATTAGGATTAGTATGAAATTGACATTCTTCAATTTTTCTTGTACTCCACTTCACCTTTTGTAATTGTTGTCCCCTAACTCCCCATGCCGCTTCGGGGGGGGGGGGAGTATAGGGTGTTTATGTAGCTTCAGGACACCAATCCCCAAAGCCACAGGGCATGGTGAGAAGGCACCCCCTAAGCATATACTTATACTGCGTGCACTATACACAGTCATATGCACCCCTTAGAGCAAGCCAAACCAGGTGAACCCGAGTACTAACCTTCACAGTAGCACTAAAAACAAAAGTAGTCGGGCCACTGATCTTTTTGTGATCCATAGCCTTCACCTGTACAAGCGCCTTGTCATACACGACCAGTTTCTGCTGGTCCTATACACACAAGGTGAAGAATTAGAGTTGGGGGCCAGCGAGGGACGGGGTGGAGGTGTAGTGTTGATGGAGCGGTTTGTGCGGGCGCTGTTTCTCTGTCCACCAACATGTATAATAGTGCATAAATCCACAAGGGCCTTGACGAGGATTCGAACCTGCGTCCGGGAGCATCCCAGACGCTGCCTTAATCGACTGAGCTACGACATTGCCAAAAAATTCATGGTTCGAATCCTCGCCACGGCCCTTGTGGATTTATGCATTTGATGCATCACGCTATTGTGATTTGTGTGTGTAATGTATAATAGTCCTCCATTACCCCCATGTTGCCTGCGGTAGTGTAGATTAACAGATACATTAGTCGCCACTCACTGTGTGTGTTCGTCTCGTGTATGTTGTCGTGTAGAGAAACCCAGACGAGAGTGTAGATTCACTCCGCGTTCAGATGACATCGTTCCGGCAGTAAGTGCTGTGCCAGATGTGATCGGTCGCCCACGGGATGGTGGTGGTTGTTTTTGATTCAGCTACTCTGAACAAGTTTCAAGTAGCACGGGCTATGGTGAGCCCGTAACTTACCTGGCACAGGAGCGGGGAATGGGATGAGGTATGGGGTGCATAATAAAGAAATGAACTCCCAGGCGACGCGTTATAAATCTTGGCGCTTCACTTGCTCATCTATACACATTAGTCTATTTCCCTTACCCCCTTCGTAGCTTGTTCTTTCTTGTTTCCCGAATTTAAGAATGAGTGAAGGAGTATTTTCAGATGGTAACCTTATGTAGGTGTTAGTTTCCTAAGACCACCCACACCATCACCGTGGCTGCCCTGCCGCGCTCGGCAAGACGGCGTGGTAATATACATTAACTGTGATGGCGTGGTAGCCGAAGTTTCAGCCCCGCTCCTGTGCCAGGTAAGTCCATCACGGGCTCACCATAGCCCGTGCTACTTGGAACAAGTTCCGAGTAGCTGAATCTATAACATCATCATCTTATCTGCATACGAAATGTTCGGTACATATATGATATATAACAAGAGGAGAACCTCTGCACTAAATTACTATTAGTTGGAAAGGCAAGGCTTGGGAGAATACGCTTTGTTCTCCAGGCCTTAAGTCTACGGTTACCTTGAGGTGACCTTGAGGTGCTTCCGGGGCTTAGCGTCCCCGCGGCCCGGTCGTCGACCAGGTCTCCTGGTTGCTGGACTGATCAACCAGGCTGTTGGACGCGGTTGCTCGCAGCCTGACGTATGAGTCACAGCCTGGTTGATCAGGTATCCTTTGGAGGTGCTTATCTAGTTCTCTCTTGAACACTGTGAGGGGTCGGCCAGTTATGCCCCTTATGTGTAGTGGAAGCGTGTTGAACAGTCTCGGGCCTCTGATGTTGACAGAGTTCTCTCTCAGAGTACGGTGGTGTGTACACTCCCACGCTAACACTCCCACGCTCACCACCCGTGTCCACCTCCCATGGTAACGACCAGCGTCTACAACACACCCAGACGTCATTTTCCCGTCTCAGGTTGTCGCCCAAGAGAACCCTTCAGAAGTGTTTTCCAAATGGTGTAATAATTGTGGACGCCGGGATGATAGTCTTGATGAGATGCGCGCCCCGAGGCGCCAGAATCCAGTACAATAACTCCAGCCACGGCAGCTTCCGCCTTCTCTGCTACTACATATGTAGTAGCTACATACATATGTGTATGTATGTTGCAAGTGGGGGTGAACACATCTTCCCAGCTCCTCCACACTCCTCCAGGTGCCACCAGCAACATCTTTACGCCTTACAGAACCCTCCTTCTAAATGACTTTAAGGCGTCATGACTTGACGCCTTGGGAAGATTCCTTATAATGGAAGAAACGGTGTAAAAAAAAGGATGTAAATCAGGGTTTATATATCGACGTAATAGCGTAATAGAACAAAACATGGGATACAGGTTAGAGCCTTTACATTCAGGAAGGACCTGGGTAAATACTGGTTTGAAAACACGGTTGTTAATGTGTGGCATAAATTAATACATGGAATAAATTAATGTACGGAATACATTGATAGATTAAATTATCGGGTAACATAACAGACGTATGATCGCAGGAGTGTTTCCAGTGTAGGTTAGACAAATGTATGAATAAGTTTGGGTGGATATAAATTTGAGTTAAATATACAGAGAGTTGAGTTATATAAAATTTAAATTTGGATTTAAATACATTTAAATGTATTCTTTCATTGTCACCCGGCCACAATATAATAGAAGCAATGCAAGTGAAGGCTTGAACGATGCAGTCTTAAGAATATACCTTGAAGTAGTTCATCATTCTCTGCCTTGTTATTGAGCTCGTATTTAGCATAATGACTGTTGGTCGAGTAACGGGAGGCCTGAGACCTATATTTTAATTAGTAACAATGTCGTTCCAAAAATAAATTAAGATGGAGCGTGACAGTCATGTTTGAGCAGTTCAAACTGAGGTAAGAGTCGTCACTATTACTACACTGGGCCTCATTGAATCTTGAGGGTTATCTTGAGAAGATTTCGGGGCTTTAGTGTCCCCGCGGCCCGGTCCTCGACCAGGCCTCCACCCCCAGGAAGCAGCCCGTGACAGCTGACTAACACCCAGGTACCACACGGGAGACATCTCCCGTCACGCAGGGTGCAGTCGCACCTCCACAGATCTCCAGTATCATCTATTGATACTGGAAATGGCTCAAAAGGGCCACCACTTATGGGCTATTCATGCCCAAGCCACCTTTTGGGTGGCTTAATCTCTCTCTCTCCCAGGTACGTATTTTACTGCTAGGTAACAGGGGCATAGGGTGAAAGAAACTCTGCCCATTGTTTCGCGCCGGCGCCCGGGATCGAACCTGGGACCACAGGATCACAAGTCCAGCATGTTGTCCGCTCGGCTCCACTCCATAGAAGGTGGTGTAAAGGGAACAGTGGTCTTCACGTACTCCAGAGCTGCCTTTCAAAGTCTTCAACAAGCAAGTTCTTGACCTCTAAACTAATCCAGAGGTCAAGTTAGTGAAATCCGAAACTATGAAGCCTTAATAACTTCAGGAGCTTCAGTGGACTCCTTACCAGGCGTGAATTGTGGAGGGATAAAAGGGGCGAGCAATTGGCAGGTGTAGTGGCGGGCTCACCATAGCCCGTGCTACATGGACACTTTGTTCTGAGTAGCTAAATGTTAAACAACAACATCAGGCAGGTGAAGAACAAGACCATACTAGATGGCATTGATGGAGCCGGTCGGCAGAGCGGACAGCACGCTGGACTTGTGATCCTGTGGTCCTGGGTTCGATCCCAGGCACCGGCGAGAAACAATGGGCAGAGTTTCTTTCACCCTATGTCCCTGTTACCTACCAGTAAAATAGGTACCTGGGTGTTAGTCAGCTGTCACGGGCTGTTTCCTGGGGGTGGAGGCCTGGTCGAGGACCGGACCGCGGGGACACTAAAAGCCCCGAAATCATCTCAAGATAACACAAGATCCCCAACACACTTCCACACACACCAGGGGCATGACCAGGAACCAGTAGGGCAACAATGGTAACCAGTCAAGAGGAGGTGAGTGACGGCGACACTCACCACCTCGGGTGTAAACATTCACAAACGTATATCAAAGCAGGTGTGAGGTGTTGTATCCCGAGAAGTGGACGGTCTCGGGTGAGAGTAAAGCAAGCAGCGACGGGGGGAACTGGTCTACCAGGTGGGAGGCACGTTGTTGACGTTATAGATTCAACCACCGGGAACAAAAAGTTCCAAGCAGCACGGGCTATGGTGAGCCCGTATGTGAGAGGCACGCTTGGAACTGTGTTTTAAGGCGTGTATGGAGCCAGGGAAGCTTTACGGGCTCACTATAGGCCTTCCCACTTGGCCATTTCGTGAAAAAGATCTTTCTAACGTTCCTGTGGCTCATTTGGGTATTCAGTTTCCACCTGTGTCCCCTTGTTCGCGTATCACCCGAGTTAAACAGTTTATCTTTATCTACCCTGTCAATTCCTATGATAATTTTGTAAATAGTGATCGTGTCTCCCCTTACTCTTCTGTCTTCTAGTGTCGTGAGGTGCATTTCTTGCAGCCTTTCTTCGTAACTCAGTCCTCTTACTTCTGGGACTACCCTAGTGGTAGGGGCCTCGTAGCCTGGTGGATAGCGCGCAGGGCTCGTAATTCTGTGGCGCGAGTTCGATTCCCGCACGAGGCAGAAACAAATGGGCAAAGTTTCTTTCACCCTGAATGCCCCTGTTACCTAGCAGTAAATAGGTACCTGGGAGTTAGTCAGCTGTCACGGGCTGCTTCCTGGGGGTGGAGGCCTGGTCGAGGACCGGGCCGCGTGGACACTAAAGCCCCGAAATCATCTCAAGATAACCTCAAGAAGTGGCATATCTCTTAAACTTTTTCCAGCTTCACCTTGTGCTAGACAAGGTACGGGCTCCATGCTGGGGCCGCATACTCCAAGATTGGTCTTACATATGTGGTATACAAGGTTCTGAATGATTCCTTACACAGGTTCCCGAAGGCAATTCTGATGTTCTTCAACTGAAGAACTGATGTTCTTCTCAAAGATATTCACTTAGTTGTGCTTGCGGGGGTTGAGCTTTGGTCCCGCCTCTCAACTGTCAATCAGCTGATGTACAGGTTCAGGTGGTGTGTGTGTGGGGGGGGGTGGGTGGGTGAGGGGGTGCGTGCAGGTGCATGAGCCCCCTGGACACGGCCAGTACACACCCTGTGGGTGTGTACTGGCCGTGTGGGCATGCCCAGCTCTACCCCCCCCCCCACCAACGAGTGAAAGTTAACGGAAGCAAGTAAGAGAGTATTGTGGTGCGGGTAGTGAAGGGCTGTATTTGGCAGCCAGGTGAACAAATGCCTTGTACGTGGACCTGAAGGACCACCACCAGGCGGGCCATTACAACCCACAGTTTCCGGTGTATTGTGCTGGTGCAGCTCTCTCCTCCCTTCATTGTGCTTTCTTGTGTCACCTACCGACTTTCCCCTTAGTTCTCCAGCCCCCCTCCCCCTCTCCGTCCCCTTCCCTTATGGTAGGTGGAGGGGGTGAGCATGCGGTATCTCCTCCTCCTCTACCCTCTTGGAGTGGATTGTTGTCCTAACGCTTTCACGTCAACGGATTTCCTTCCAGATAGGTTTGAGTGCCTAGAAGGAAAGGGGTCATGTAATCGTCCGCCTACCCTTATCCTGCGCTTCCTGCTCTCCATTCCCTCGTACTTTATCAGACCCTCTTCCTGTTATTCTGCACTCTCCTCCTCTCCCCCCACATTGTTGTTCAAACCTCTCCTCAAAACTTGGTCCCTTATCTGACTTATCTAACCAAGGTAACTAATCAAGATAACCTCAAGAAGGTCTGCCTTTAGGCAGCTGAATGCGCCCCCTTACCTCCCCTTTGTCTGGCCCGATCACCTTTGGTGAACTCACAGGTGTTGACCAGACCACACACTAGAAGTTGAAGGGACGACGACGACGACGTTTCGGTCCGTCCTGGACCATTCTCAAGTCGATTGTGTCAAGTCAACACCTCACAGGTGTCGATACAAACAGCAGGTGTTGAAGGTTTCATTACTCACAGACTGCCCGAAACGCTTTGCGTAATAGTGGCTTTAGGCATTGTATGTACTAGCTCTTATCTATAAAGCCAACAAACTTTGTAAACTCTCTTTATGTATGTACCTTTGCCTAAATAAAAATTATTATTATTATTATTACTGTAGTTGTTAGTGTGACGTTCCTGTAGGGTGCAGGACAAGAACCCTTGGGATTGGTCGGTCGGCAGGCCTGTCATTTTCCCCATACCGAAACATAAGTGTGTGCCATAATGAGTCAAAGAACAAGGAATCTAGGCAAAGACGTTTACAGAATACGACATTTTGTACTAGAATCAATACAAAGGTGATGGTGGTAGAAAGTTGATTGTGGTGTCGGGTGGGTATTTGCCGCCTCTTGCAGGGTATTTGCAACACAGGCAGCGGATACCCGGAGTGGGTGACACTGTGCCCACCTGTCCTTGTCTACTACCCCGTGCTCGCCATTGGTCACTCGGTACAAGATGGAGGTGTTTTGCCTAACTACGGGGCTCACCATAGCCCGTGCTACTTGGAACCTGTTCCGAGTAGCTGAATCTATAACAACAACAACAGCCGCCTAACTACTAACCTGGGGCTAGATTCACGAAGCAGTTACGCAAACACTTACGAACCTGAACATCTTTTCTCAATCTTTGGCGGCTTTGTTTACAATTATTAAACAGTTAATGAGCTCCGAAGCATCAGGAGGCTGTTTATAACAATAACAACAGTTGATTAGCAAGTTTTCATGCTTGTAAACTGTTTAATAAATGTAACCAAAGCCGTCAAAGATTGAGGAAAGATGTACACGTTCGTAAGTACTTGCGTAACTGCTTCGTGAATCTGGCCCCCTGACAATCAAACCAACTAACCTAACCTATCGCAGCAGGTACATAGAAGACGTCAGTATTACATGTTGTAATTTATATGTCGCATGTTTAACGAATTGGTGGGTTCAGTAAAACCTTGCGAGGTATTAGGCGAGAGGAGAGAGAGAGAGTATGGCTCACGTGTAGCGAGCAGACGAGGCACTGGTCATCATACTCGGTGCACTGTGCAGCGAGTATGATCACTCTCTCCCTGCCGTTGAAATCGCCAGCAATCTGCCGACCTGGCAACCAACTCTTATCAAATTATTAAATATATACCCAACTCGTTTAATGATTAATCAACCAATTAATCCATGGGATAACTTGGATCTACCAGTTGATTTCGTAAATGTGTCGAAGATGGTGTGCACCTTATATTATTCCAATAGTTAATACTGTGCAGCATCACTGAGATTACTCAGGTTATGGGTAACTGTGTATCAGTGCTATGCTGACGGTTCTGTAGAAGGTGGAAGAGGTATTGGACGTGCATGTAATATATTTTAACACGTTTCTCTCATACGTGCAACAGATTCGAAGCGCGTCAATGACTGAGCCAGTACTACTCAAATCCAACCTGCAGGCATACATCTTGCCACTGAATTTTTCAAAGACAAAGGCAGTGGACTTGTATACTGTGACTCGCAGAGTGCACTCCTGGCATTGAACTAGTAACGCCCAGAAAATAGTCAGTGACATTCGAATGAATGTTTTAGCTGCTAAGGAAAACAGATTTAAAATTAAATTCCTTTGGATACCGTCACATGTTGGCATCCCAAAGCCTGATACTGTTGACATGCTTGCAAAGACAGAGCAGTAGTAACAATTAATTTTGGTAATGCATTAGCAGGGACAAAGTGAATACTTAAATGTTTAAAATCTTACTGGTCTAACAAATTCACAAAGACCTGAAAGTTGTAGCATTAAACATTATGATGAATACCGTGAGGAGACATTTATATATGGAACTAATAGAGCAAAAACTCGGCAATGTGATGTTATAGTGGCCAGAATACGTCTGAGTATCTGGTAGCTTTCTCAAAACCCAGGTGTCGAATACACCATGTGTCAAATTTGTGTAAGAGAAAACATGCATTCCCTTGTACATTATATTGCAGTGATCCCTCCCCCCCATATTCGGCTATCTTACCATGTCAGAGTACGTTCGTTACAGCCCCGCTCCTGTGCCAGGTAAGTCCACTACGGGCTCACCATAGCCCGTGCTACTTGCAACTTTTTGTTCCCAGTAGCTGAATCTATAACAACAACAGCAACAAGTAAATCAAGAGAACAGGCTAGGAAAGTGAGAAGCACCTTGCAAAATCAGGGGCTATTCATGCCCGTGCCACCTCTTCGATGGCTTAATCTTTATCAATCAATCAATCTGGCAGCGTGCTGAGAACACTGGGCACCGGAAGACGTCCCCAAGACGCTGTCGTGGTCGTAAACTGGCGGGGAAGGTCATTACCTCTTAAGGAAACAACCTTCCACACTACACTTGTTTTCTCAGCCGGAAATACACACACATACACACATACTGTGAAATAATAATAAACGTGTTTGTGTGTGTGCTTTGGGGGAGGGTTCTGTAGACACACTCACGTTGAAGGTCACACAAGTGAAGACGCGTCGATCTGTTCACAGACTCATCCGGTACTGTATGTTAGTGAGTGAAGGTTATTGGTGGTGTAAGATGAGCCCGGGCGCTTTGGCCTGGCCCACGCAGGGTGCAGTCGCACCTCCACAGATCTCCAGTATCAGCTCTTGATACTGGTAATGGCTCAAAAGGGCCACCATTTATGGGCTATTCATGCCCGTGCCACCTTTTGGGTGGCTTAATCTTCTTCATCTTTGGCCTGGCGTACACAGCCCCGCTCCTGTGCCAGATAAGTCCACTACGGGCTCACCATAGCCCGTGCTACTTGTAACTTGTTCCAAGTAGCTGAATCTATAACAACATTTGGCTTGGATTTGTATCCTGGCCGGGGAGGATTTAATTGGCGCCAATCCTTAACTGTAGCCTCTGTTCACCCAGCAGTGAATGGCTATTTGGTTGTTAAACGATTTGGCGGGTCGTATTCCGCGGGGGGGGGGGGGGGGGAATAGGATTAAGGACCTGCGTGCTGGTGGCTGTACAAGAACGTAAGAACTCTTGTATATATAAATACGAAACAAAATGAAGTAGACATGACGTGCAGCTGTTGCCAGTCTCTCCCTAGAGGGTGATCCCCTCCTGTTGTGTTCGGTAATTGACTCCAGCTTCACCTTACATGTGGATACTTTGAGCTGGCTGGTGTTACATTCCTATATCCAAGTGTTTTGACTCTTGTGAGTGACGCGCGCGTGTGTGTGTGTGTGTGCTTGCTTAGTTGTGCTTGCGGGGGTTGAGCTCTGGCTCCTTGGTCCCGCCTCTCAACGGTCAATCAACTATTGTACAGGTTCCTGTGTGTGTGTGTGTGTGTGTGTGTGTGTGTGTGTGTGTGTGTGTGTGTGTGTGTGTGTGTGTGTGTGTACACGTGTCCAGCCCAGTCTTATCAGTTGACACTGAGTGTTGTGAGTCAGTCTTGTGTGAGGGAAGGGCTCTGGTATGCAGGTAGTTGGTTTGAGCAAGTAACCTTTTGTGAGTGAGCGGCCGCTGTGAATGCTTGCCTCATGAAAGTGTGTTGTAAGTTTTTCATTTATGCCTCACGACTTTCCAGTGTTGTCAAACATGTTGCAGAAGCTGTGAATGGTTGCTGCTTCATCCACCTCTGGTTAGAGTCTACTACGCTTGTACTCGCCTGGTTGAGCTGCGGCTTTTGGGTCCCGGCTCTCAAGTGTTAGTCTACTGCTGGTGTACAGGTTCCTGAGCTTCTTGAGCTCAATCATATCTATATTTGAAACTGTGTATGAAGTCAGCCTCCACTCCATCACTTTTTAATGCAATCATTTGCTATCTACTCTGACACTGAAAAAGTTGTTGCTAACGTGTCTTTGGCTCATTTGGGTACTCTGCTTACACCTGTGTCCCCTTGTGCGTTTACCACCCGTGTTAAATAATCCGTCCATATCTACCCTGTCAATTCCCCTGAGAATTTTGTATGTGGTGATCATGTCTCCTCGAGCTCTAATGTTTCACAGCGACGTGAGGAGTAATTCACGCAGTGTTTCCTCGTAACTCATGCCTCTTAGTTTTGGGACTAGTTTAGTGGCATACCTTTGAACTGTCTCCAGCGTGGTCTTGTGCTTGAGAAGGTATGCACTCTATGGTATAGAGTGGTATTGTCTACCCCACTCCATGTATACCGGTATTGTCTACCCCACTCCATGTATACCGGTATTGTCTACCCCACTCCATGTATACCGGTATTGTCTACCCCACTCCATGTATACCGGTATTGTCTACCCCACTCCATGTATACCGGTATTGTATTACAGTTCTGTCTCATCTGTTGCCATTTTCCAGCAGTTTCCCGTCATCCTGTTGTCTCTCACCTGGGAAAAGAAGGGACTATCCAATTAGTCAATTTATCTGTATCTTTTGTATTTCTGCGCAGCTCTTGTGATAAAGCAACTCTCATAACCGACTTGAGTTACATCACACAGCACCGCTCTTGTGCCAGGTAAGTCCACTACGGGCTCGCCATAGCCCGTGCTACTTGCAACTTGTTCCGAGTAGCTGAATCTATAACAACACCGATTTGAGTTAGTTGCTAAGCTGAATGTGAGTTGTATACCTGCAGTGGGCTGTGAGAGTCCTACTCCCCCAAGCCCGGCTGGGGCCAGGCTTGATTTGTGACAACTTGGTCCAACAGGCTGTTGCTTGGAGCGGCCCCACAGGCACTGCGTGGCCCTGGTGACTGTCAATTGTCTGCTGCGAAAGCCTTCAGGAAGTCTGTGGCGGGGTCCTGCGAGCGACTCCTCTGCGCGAGTTTATTTTTTTTTTACCGATAAGTGGAGCCAGGAAATCGTGTCGGAGCAAATTAGCGAGATAAATTTACTGCCGGAAGACCAGAATAACTGGTGGTGTTTACATGATAAAGTGTTGTAAAGGCTGAACGGGATAGTGCGGCCACAGAAATTGGTAATAACTGCATATTGTGATTAGTTATGTTATTTTCTCTTGTTCTTGAAAGATGCTCTGTGGCTTTCGAAACAAAATATAAATACATATATATATATAATATAACTGAAACTCACACCCCAGAAGTAACTCGAACCCATACTTCCAGGAGCAACGCAACTGGTATGTACAGGACGCCTTAATTCAGTTGCGTTGCTCCTGGAAGTATGGGTTCGAGTCACTTCTGGGGTGTGAGTTTTCAGTTGCATATAGTCCTGGGGACCATTCAGGCTTGTTCGCATATATATACATATACACACACACACACACACACACACACACACACACACACACACACACACACACACACACACACACACACAGTATTAGACGTTCTTGTGTGAAGACATTTGAATGGCAGCGATCGTTTGATTGTTGTAATGTAAGAGATGCCTCGCATGGGTCGATAGGCCTTCTGCAGTTTTATTTATTCTGGTGCTGATGACGTAGTGTAACATGA
Source organism: Procambarus clarkii (assembly GCF_040958095.1). Taxonomy (NCBI): domain Eukaryota; kingdom Metazoa; phylum Arthropoda; class Malacostraca; order Decapoda; family Cambaridae; genus Procambarus; species Procambarus clarkii. Next base: position 31,112,377 of record NC_091181.1, read on the forward strand.
GGGCACTGCTGGCCGTGCCTGGGAGCCAGATTCACGAAGCAGTTACGCAAGCACTTAGGAACCTGTACATCTTTTCTCAATCTTTGGCGCCTTTGTTTACAATTATCAAACAGTTAATTTGTATTAACTGTTAATTAACTATTTGTATTATGTGCCTGCGGGATAGTTGTTAGCTCTTGGACCCCACCTTTCTATTCGATTTCATGACCAAAGGGCTTGGTTTGAATGAGGGAGAAAGAAATATGAGGATTTGAAATTCTGGAAATATAGGATGACTGAGAATAAGTAGGATGAAAACAAACTTGGGTGGCCTGGCTACCATGGGTTGATGCTCTTTGATGACGAGTTGTGTGGATGGTGAGTTGTGTGGATGGTGAGTTGTGTAGATGGTGAGTTGTGTGGATGGTGGGGATGAGGCGCTCTTGCTTGCTTCGTTCGGGCGTTGGGCTTGTCCCCGAGTCGGGCGTTGGTATTTCAATCCTTCCTTCAGTCCTTTTCAGTCCTTCCTTCAATCCTTCGCCCTCAGATGCTCTTGGAATCACGTCCCATAGATGGGGGTGTGGGTCGACCATCTTGAGGGGACATTATTGTTGAAGTTCCACGTGTAGCGTGACCCACTCGTAGTAATTCCTGATTACACGTGGCGGAACGTGCATGTCCAAGTACCCGTTCCGGGTACAGGTCCCCTCCCGCGCCTCCTTGAAGCAGAGTGGCTGCGTCATCTGGGGTCGGGGGGTCTTCTCCATATGGGCTGCTTAGACAATCGGGGGACCCCACCTCCATGGACCACGTTACGCGGCAATTGGTTCCACAAATCAACACAAATTCATATATGTGTGTGACTTATGATGGCAACAGTGGGATGGCGCCACGTCTGCTGTGTTGCCCGGTAATGTGTTCCACACACCATTACCAAAGGTGTGTGTGGGGTACACCTGTGGAGTGGGCTTGGCTTTGTCAGGGCTTGTTACCACCAGTTCCGACGACAGTGGGTCTGGGACAAGCATGGCCCGCCTCTCGGTCTGACCAATTTGAACGGGTGGTAGTTAATTATCTACACTCGAATTCATCTGGCACCTCCACACCCTCATATCACTCCTGTTTTTTCATACATATTTAATTTTCTTTGCTACATTGTTGTGCTCAGGTCAGTTATGCAGTTGCAATAAGTTTATATATATATTTTTGTTCAAGAAGATAAAGTTTAAACGCCATTAGGCTTGTGATTACAATATTGATGCAAGAACCATCAAATTTCTTAACGTGAATTAAGAGTCTCTACCACCAGTCTGTGTGGTGTAGTGGTAAGACACTCGCCTGGCGTTCCGCGAGCGCTATGTCATGGGTTCGTATCCTGGCCGGGGAGGATTTACTGGGCGCAAATCCTTAACTGTAGCCTCTGTTTAACTCAACAGTAAAATGTGTACTTGGTTGTAACAACGATTCTTCGCGGCAGGGGATCGTATTCCAGGGACCTGCCCGAAACGCTACGCGTACTAGTGGCTGTACAAGAATGTAACAACTCTTGTATATATCTCAAGTTTTATATATTAAGGAGATCTGGGGTTAATGATAAGTCGGCTTGAACTGGCGGTGGGAAGAGGTTGAAGATGTTGTCACTTGGAGTGTAATTGGTAAGCAATGACCCTCTAAGTTGTGACGCAGTTGACGCTGGAAGGTCAGTGGTCAGTATTGGTGGAATTTGTGTCTGCACATGTACACATCCTGGACCTTGTAGCGTGGAATTTACCGCGTTACCACAGTGGTGGTTCGTTGTGTATTCTCTTTACGAAGACTCGCTAAGGCTTTCCTTACCTGTTTGTATGTTTGATACTAGGATTTTTCTTTTATATTTTTTTTAATGTAAGAGTCCTAATTGTACTTATTAGCGATGGTGGGTGTTGTCATTTGAAGGGTTGTGTCTAAGAGAAGGAAGAGGCGGGTGGTGGGTGTGTGGTGGACATTTTTTTTTTTACTTATCAGGGGAAAGCGCCAAGCCATTACGGCTATATAGCACTTGGAAGCGGGTCAGGATAAGAATTTGGGATGGGACGGGGAGAAGGAATGGTGCCCAAGTACTTGTGGACGGTCGGGGGATTGAACGCCGACCTGCATGAAGCATGACCGTCGCTCTACCGTCCAGCCCAAGTGGTTGGGTGTACGGTGGCCAGTATCACCACAATGTCGGCCCTCACCTGTCAACCACTGCCCACCACGCGCCAGATCCCCGTAATTGCTCCAAGAGTAGTTAGTTCCCAATTATTTATTATGTGTATATTGAAGGAGGACTGAGGAGAGGTGTGCGCCAGGGTGGTTCGGGTTGGTAATAGGTCCCTGGTGGAAGGTGTTAGGATGGTGGGTGTGGGTGACGGGTCCCGCCTGCTGGAGTGTGGGCGAGGATGGTTAGTGTCTGGTGTTGGTGGTGAAGAGACCTGACATTAGCAACAAGTTGTCACCCTCAGGGACCCCCCCCCCCCCCCCTCAGCGGTGTGTTCTTGGCGGCCTTGTTTCTCGGTGCTCTAGCTGTACAGGGCGGCCTCTGCCCCGGCCCATCCCCCCCCCACACACACACACACACGCATACACACCATCCTCACACACGCATACACGCTTTCCTCACACACGCATACACGCTTTCCTCACACACGCATACACGCCTTCCTCACACACGCATACACGCCATCCTCACACACGCATACACGCCTTCCTCACACACGCATACACGCCTTCCTCACACACGCATACACGCCTTCCTCACACACGCATACACGCCTTCCTCACACACGCATACACGCCTTCCTCACACACGCATACACGCCTTCCTCACACACGCATACACGCCATCCTCCACACGCATACACGCCATCCTCACACACGCATACACGCCTTCCTCACACACGCATACACGCCTTCCTCACACACCCATACACGCCTTCCTCACACACGCATACACGCCTTCCTCACACACGCATACACGCCTTCCTCACACACGCATACACGCCTTCCTCACACACGCATACACGCCTTCCTCACACACGCATACACGCCATCCTCCACACGCATACACGCCTTCCTCCACACGCATACACGCCTTCCTCACACACGCATACACGCCTTCCTCACACACGCATACACGCCATCCTCCACACGCATACACGCCTTCCTCACACACGCATACACGCCTTCCTCACACACCCATACACGCCATCCTCCACACGCATACACGCCTTCCTCCACACGCATACACGCCTTCCTCACACACGCATACACGCCTTCCTCACACACGCATACACGCCTTCCTCACACACGCATACACGCCTTCCTCACACACGCATACACGCCTTCCTCACACACCCATACACGCCTTCCTCACACACGCATACACGCCTTCCTCACACACGCATACACGCCTTCCTCACACACGCATACACGCCTTCCTCACACACCCATACACGCCATCCTCCACACGCATACACGCCTTCCTCCACACGCATACACGCCTTCCTCACACACGCATACACGCCTTCCTCACACACGCATACACGCCTTCCTCACACACGCATACACGCCTTCCTCACACACGCATACACGCCTTCCTCACACACGCATACACGCCTTCCTCTCACGCGCCTTCCTCACACACACACACACACACACACACACACACACACACACACACACACACACACGCCTTTCCCCACACACACACGCCTTTCCCCTACATACACACGCCTCCTAAGAACCAAGGCACAATCTGTAGCGGGTAGCTATAACACTGCCGCTCTGGCGTGCCTGTCAAAGGTGAAAACTGGAAATAGACTTGAGCGTGGGTACCTTAGGACCACACCAAGTGCTTGAGTGCTTGAGACGTCTTGGTGATGAGCAAGAGTGGAGGTGGAGGGGGGGGGGTGAGGGGGTTCTGAGATGGAGGAAGTCGTGAAGGTACAAGAACAAGGAGGTGTGAGGAGCCAACCCGTCTGACCTGATCGCATACCACGCTCTTCCGCGATGGGGCTGACGGCTACACCAGTCTTGAGTGCACGCGCACGCACTAAAGGTTATTAAGCAGGGGACGCACGTGAGGGGGTATGGGGTGGTAGTTATACAGTGAGGAGGTAATGAGGCACGTGTGTACGACTAGTGATGAGCTCTAAGGTCAGGTTGTTCAGGGTTAATGCCATAGTTATGTAAATGGTTGGGCACTATAGTAATATACTGAGCCAGGAGCCTGTGCTCCCCTTGAGACCATAGGTGAGTGAGAACACATTATATATATATATATATATATATATATATATATATATATATATATATATATATATATATATATATATATATATATATATATATATATATATATATATATATATAACAAATGCTCACGCCCTCACACATACAGTTTGACCATAAACATTAAGTGGATTGTAGCTAGGAATGATGCGTCTTGCAATTAGCAATAATTGTTGTGTTGGCAAAAAGTGGCTGCAAGCTGTGACCTCGCAGACACACACACACACACACACACACACACACACACACACACACACACACACACACACACACACACACACACACAACCCATGCTTGCGTTACATCCTCTGATGCATCCTTTGCAACCCACAAAATTATCAGTAGCATAAATTAATAATCATAAGATACAAACATTTCCAATTATCTTAAGTTGTGGCTGGTATTTCCAGAAAATATGAAAATAGTAACTTTATATTATTGGTTATATATATATTTTTCTCTCGCAATGAAATCACAATGACTATATCGGAGAAAACGATTTTGATTAGATAATGCTATCTAAACATCAGAGGCCCGCCACTCTACAGTCTCCTGCCAACAAATATAAGAAATGGGACTGGAATAACAATGGAGTATGCAAGACTGAACTGGAAAAGTTTCTGGAGGAGTTTGGATCAGCCTGGCTGTGATGGCTGCGGGCTAGGAAGACACTCGTAGACCAGGCAATCGCCAAGAAATGTTGCAATAGGAGAACTATTGACTCGTCCACTGATACTTGAGAGACAAAAACACACACCCACACATGCCTTCAGTTGATTGACGGTTGAGAGGCGGGACCAGGGAGCCCGAGCTCAACTAGGTGTGGGTACATAGAGAGTACCGGACACGCGGAATGTGAGAGGTGTTTGCGTAACTTGATGTGTTAGTGGTGGTGGTGACCTTGTAGACCTACCTTCCTCCGCCTGCTTCAGATACTTGTGGCGGCGGCAAGGCTGCCCCCCCGCACTGGGCGGCTCGTGTGGACTAGTGCCCGCCTTCCATTGTTCCCAGGTTCATCTTCCACTTAATAACCTTCACGTTACAGGATGAGCCGAGCACGTCGGCTGCTTCGTTCCGTAACTCCGTCGATTGCAGTATTACAGTCTTAAGGACATGGGTTGTAGGAAGTCTATTGTTTACAGTGGGTATGAGAGCGTCTTGGAAGACTGACTGTGTGCGTGTGTGTGTGTGTGTGTGTGTACTCACCTAATTGTACTTGCGGGGGTTGAGCTCTGGCTCTTTGGTCCCGCCTCTCAACCGTCAATCAACTGGTGTACAGATTCCTGAGCCTACTGGGCTCTATCATATCTATCGTGTGTGTGTGGTGGGGGGGGGGGCGGAAGGCGCTCCTCTTCATCCCCGCCAGTCCATCTTCCCCCCCCCCTCCCACCCCCCTCTCGTGCTGGGTCACGTTTCCTTCGGGTTCAAGTTATTTATATCCAGGATTATGACGCCACCAGAACAAAAGTCGCACGAGGATCATATTTTACGTCCGGGTGTGTGTACTCGCCTAGTTGTACTTGTTGGGGTTGAACTCTGGCTCTTTGGTCCCGCCTCTCAACCGTGTCTATTGGTGATTCGCCGTTTTCTATAAATGAACGATATAATCCTTTTCTCGATATAATCCATTATATCGTTTTCTATAAATAAACTATATAATGATTTTCGTTAAGCCGTTGTGTTCCTAGCTATCCAGATTTCAAGTCAAATCAAACTATTGACTGCTTTTAAAGTCATACCGGGTACCTAATAGCACTGTTGATGATGGAATCAGTTTGAGACTGACTAAAGTAACTCTGGCGAGGGGAATACTGGGAGATTTTCTGTTAATCTTTTACAGGTGTGTGTGTGTGTACTCGCCTATTTGTACTCAGCTATTTGTGCTTGCAGGATCGATCATTGACGCTTGGATCCCGCGTTTCCAGCCATCGGTTGTTTACAGCAATGACTCCTGCCCCATTTCCCTATCATACCTAATTTTAAAATTATGAATAGAGTTTGCTTCCACAACCTGTTCCCCAAGTGCATTCCATTTTTCCACTACTCTCACGCTAAAAGAAAACTTCCTAACATCTCCGTGACTCATCCGAGATTCCAGTTTCCACCCATGTCCCCTCGTTCTGTTATTACGTGTGAACATTTCATTTATTTCCACTGTGTGTGTGGTCGTACACAGGTTAAGAACCCGTGGGTCGTTACCGGGTATGGTGGGTTGGCGATGGGGGGGGGGGTGTTGGATGATGGGTTAGGGCGAATTGGAGGAGAGGAGGGTGGGGTAATGAATAGGTTTGTGGGGGAAGAGGTGGGTGGTGTAGTGGGAGCCGGATGGAGTGGTTGCAGGTGGGCGTGTTCTTACACCGAACCATTGTTGTTGTTGGTGTTTGGTGGGCGTGGCCGGGGGCAAGGCCAGGGCTTGACCTCGCCCCGTAAGAAATCACATCCCACACAGTTGGCTTGAAACGGGACCACGAGTGTGTGATGAGTTGTGTGTGGAGGCGTGGCCAGTGTGTCAGGGGCGGGGCGAGACACTGACACTGCTGACACAGGCATTGACACTGCTGGGTGCTCCGCTAGGAGGGCTGTGACGTTGTGTTTCTTCTCGTTAGTAGCCAGGGTTGACCTGCGTCACGCTGCGTCCTGCTAACCTGCGTCAAGCCTGGCCTCAGGCCGGGCTAACGAGACACACTCGAGGTATGCTCACGTAATCTGGCCTTACATTATGATGTAAACTGGTATGTGTAGTGTCAATCCCGGAACTCATAGTTCCTGCGACGGCGCTGGAACCAATCGTATTGGCGTATACTTTTCCATTGGAGACTTTCAGCGCCGTGGAGAGAGAGGGACCTGCTGCCTGGGTAACAGCTTCTCTCCCGAATCAACCTGCCCTGGTGAGGCCACTCCAGACCGACAACCAGAGCACAACTCCATAGTCTCCTGAGACTGATGGATGCCTACTAGTGTCAATCCACGCTCTCCCTCTCCCATATCCTTCTTGTATACTTACCTCCCCCCGGTTCCCTTGGCCTCCCCCCCCCCTCCTCCTCGTGTAGAGTAAACAATAACAAACACAGTAACTGGGTAACCAGGGGGGGGGGGTGGAGAAGTTCGTGTGTTCTTGAGCGTGATCTGTCTTTCATATTATGGCCTTCTTAATACAGGTTTTTAAGATTTTCCGGGTATTATATTTCACGGGAAATATTGCGGAGGGTTGACAGTGTGGATGGGGGGAGGGGGTTTGTTGGGGGGGCGGGGCATTAATGGGTTGCTAAGAGCAGCTGCGTGACAGCCTGGCTGACAAGACTTGTCAACCACGAGGCCCTGGTCAGAGATCGGGGCCGCTGGGACATTGATTCGCGGAACCAGCTCAAGGTATAAACACATGGTAGGTGTAGTTTGAGAGCAATGAGGTGGTTGGTACCGGGAGGGGGTGGTCGCCCCCCAACACCACCTGGATCTGGATTATGGAGAGTGCGCCCTTGAGTTCCTTCCTGTTAGTGGAGCGTCTCATCTCTGACTTAATACCACCGCTGTTATATAACCAGATGAGGTTTGTGTGATGATGGCGTCTCCAGCTTGTCTTCTACCCCTGTTTTTAAGATAATATTTTCCTGTTGATATTTCTCGTACTTCTTTCTTTGCTATCATGTTCTGTACGGTATTTAAAGCATAAGAGGTAGTCAGTATTTGAGTTAATGCGCAGTTTTAGACACGACTTGGTAAGAGAATTGTGGTGACTTGGAGTTTATTATTCTCTACCTGTGTGTAGGCGTGCTTGCTGGGGTTGATCTTTAGCTCTTTGGTCCCGCCCCCTTAGCCTTCAGTACACGGTCTCCAGCCTGTTGGGTTCTTGTCATGTTTTTCATTTGTTTACTATGATACAAAAATATAGTGGTTTATATTTTCTCATTTAGGTACCTAGTTTTCCTTTCTAAACACGCACGCACACAAGCTTTCTGGAAGTCTTCAAGCTGGAACCTGATTCGCCACCAGAGCTTGCTGCCCAAACTGAACCGGCAAATCAACAGGAAAGACTCGCTGAAATACGATCTGGACACTCTAGAAGTGGTTTGAAAAATGGCTGCTAGAGTTTAACTCGGCCAAATGCAGAGTTATGAGGATTGGGGCAGGAGTGCGAAGACCACTACACCAGTATAGGATGACGGGAAGATAGCTTGCGATAAGACCTACCATTAATGTATGATGACTTACTGTAAATATGTAGCTCTTGTAATAGCACTTTCTCTGTAAATAGCTGACTTTGTAACTATAAGGTGTGGAGGATAGAAGAAATTGTTTATGTAATAATCTAAGATGAGGTCTGATAAAGACCTTTTGTGCCCTCCGTAATGCTTTTGCGCTACCGCTCACAGGATGAATATGGGGTGCACAATATACTAGCCGCCTTCGGCGGCAACAATAAAAAAATCAATAGCTTGACACTAGGTCAAGCCGACATTAGCAGAATAACAGCTGCATACTGGCCAACGTCCTTTTATCCTTCAGAAACTTGGACAAAGGGGTTCTCCTGGTCCTATATAAAGTGAATATACAATCAAGGTATAGAGAGAGCTGGACAGAGGAAAAAGAGAATACTATCCAAATGACAACAGATGAGACACTACTCGCTCCAGACGAGCCAGGGGAATACAAGGTAAAACACACTCGATACACATCAGAGGTCCACGGTTGTTCAACGTCCTCCCAGCAAGCATAAGAAATATTGCCGGAACAACCGTGGACATTTTCAAGAGGAAACTAGATTTATTCCTCCAAGGAGTGCCAGACCAACCGGGCTGTGGTGGGTATGTGGGCCTGCGGGCCGCTCCAAGCATCAGCCTGGTGGACCAAACTCTCACCAGTCAAGCCTGGCCTCGGGCCGGGCTTGGGGAGTAGAACAACTCCCAGAACCCCATCAACCAGGTATACAAAACACTGGCAATGTATTTTTACTTCGGTACATTAAAGTGGAAGGAATAGTGTTGGGTCAAGACAGTGAGGGAGGCAGGAGAACCATAACTGATATTAAAGGGTGAGAAATGATTGGACGACGACGGCCGTCAGAGAAACATTACGGGAATTAGCGTTGGACGCCAAATAGTTGCCATATCAGAAGGAAAACTTCGGTTAAGGTCCCCAGGCCCTAGTCAAGAAAAGATGGTAGAGGACATTCAGAAAATGTTAAGGAAGTGCGTGATATACTCAAAGTTTTCAGGAAGTTTTCATAGTGGAACCGGGACTACCACAAAGCACACAAGACTGGACAACACCAGTAGAAATGGATTTAGCAGCATTGGAAGTAAGAAATTAGACACACTACATGAGACTAAATTATTTGGACTTCTAACGTCTTCCCATACATCTTAAGAGGCTGTACTCACCTAATTAAATAAATAAATAAATAAATGTTTATTTAGGTAAGATACATACATACAAGAGATTTTACAAAGAGTGATGGATTTATAGATAGAGCTAGTACATACAGTGCCTAAAACCACTATTACGCAAAGCGTTTCGGGCAGAACTTTGGGCATTTCGGGCAATTGTGCTTGCTGGGGTTGAGCTCTGGCTCTTTGGTCCCGCCTCTCAACCGTCAATCAACTGATGTACAGATTCCTGAGCCTACTGGGCTCTTGTCATATCTACATTTGAAACCAGATAAAGAACTAAACAGAAAGCTAAAGAGATAATAGCTCCAGATATGGAGCTAAAGAGAATCAACGACAGTTACCAGGTATCTACTTCGCCTCAATTGACACCGTGGGAAATACCAAGGGAATGGAAGCTAGCCAAGGTTGTACCTATTACTAACGAAGGGAAGAGGCAAGATCCCATTAGCTACAGAGCAGCGACACACTCGCGTATTTCCTGCAAAGAATTGGAAAGGAAAATCAGGAAGAAATTAGTGAATGATGTTGAAAGTGCGAAGACTGTGAGTAAAGACAAGCCTGACTTCAGAGAAGGCCGACCCGGCTTAGCGAACCTGCTCCAGTTTTATGAGGAGGCGACACTAATCAAGCAGGCCAGGGAAGGAGGGGTAGAGTGTGGTGATGTGTCACTGACATATCTGACACACTGATGATGTGTCACTGACACATCTGACACACTGATGATGTCACTGACACATCTGACACACTGATGATGTGTGTCATCACACATCTTCATGATGTGTCAGACGACATGTAATGTTTCACACTGTGTGTACTCTCTGGAAAGGATGCTAGGGAAAATGACATATATGAAAGATACTGAAAGATCAGGTCCAAAATATGCGCAGCAAAATATCAACTTTCTAGAGTGGCAGAGGTAGTAGGATATAAAGAATACACACAAACAAACATACAATATACACATACGTCATACACACACACACACTCAGAAAACACTCAACATTGCAGGCCTACGGCACTCAAACCTCTTTTAAACCAATAATAGAAATATTGCTGGAATACCGATGGAGATTTTCCAAGATGTAATTGGACAAGTTCCTACAGGAAGTGCAGGACCAGTTGGGTTGTAATGGATACGATATGCGTCTTACCGCAGGCCGGGCTTTGGGGGGAGTAGAACAACTCTGGAACCCAGCTGCAGGTAAATTACAGATAAACAAAGATAATCACACGTGGGTAATAGGGAGGGTGGTAACCCTGCTCCAACGACAGTGACACTGATGGTCACTTTTTCTCAGACTGTTGCAATGACTAGCATGAGTGTTGGAAAATGAGCGTGTTGTATGTATTTATCTTGACGACTGGTGCTTGTGTCTGCCGCAAGAGTGCGCGCTCCTACCTACACTCCCACTAGAAACTATGACTTGCCACAGCACCGCTCCTGTGCCAGGTAAGTTCACTACGGGCTCACCATAGCCCGGGCTACTTGCCCCGCTCCTGTGCCAGATAAGTCCACTACGGGCTCACCATAGCCCGGGCCACTTGCCCCGCTCCTGTGCTAAGTAAGTTACGGGCTCACCATAGCCCGTGCTACTTGGAACTTGTTCCGAGTAGCTGAATCTGTAACAGCAATATAAGACTTGCCCATCAGAAGTGCGTGTCGGCGCGCCGGGATCACTTCCTGGGCCTGCAGGTGGCGCTCACCAGTGACTCAAGCCAGGAGTTTGGTAAACACAGCGCTCAATATGTACAGTTCCTGATGGTAATACACGCCCGCATTATTTTGATTCCTCTCACTAGTTTGTTTAGTGACGCTCACCTGCCCTTGGAATACCACCTTTACGTGGTGGGGGCGGATGGCATGCTCCGCCGACCCGGAAGACGTGTGGCTTGCGAAGCCCCTTCTTCTGGAGGCTTCACATGCCCCACACACTATCATGCTTCTGGACAATGAATACCAAACAGATTAAGTGGTTTTCCCCCCTAGATATTTATACTACGATCCCGTTTCAACACGAACAAAGATTTGTGAAGCTAACCTCGAGATTAGATGAACATTGATTGCATACAGCGACAAATAATTTTTTTTTATCAATCAGTCGCATTTTAATTAGCAGATGATAGAGGTAGCGAGGACACCACGCCCTCTGTCGCGCTCTTAAAGGTGAGGGAGATGCTACACGGTCTTACGGGTTACTCATGCCCGTGCCGCCACCTGAGGGTGGTGTAATCTTCATCAGTTAATGGCTACACGGCGGCGCCCTCCCCTCCATGTCTCCGTTGTCATGGGCAACACCGTGGCGGGCGTACACACGCACTTCACTCTGCTAAACTCCTCCACATCTTAAATCACCACTACATCCTCTTGAAACTGAACCACCGTCACCACATCCTACACTTGTTACTGAACCACCACCACCATCTCCCATCACCTGGGTTGTGTATAAAAGTTGGTGTGTGTGTAGTGTGTGTGTGTGTTGGCCACACCTGCGCCTGTGTCGTCTAGTCCACCTGAATAATGCATAAAGAGCCTGCCAACTTGTTCTGGTCCTTGTATGTGTAACAGTATACTGGAGTAAACGACATTGAAGAAAATGCAGAACAGAACCAGTGAAGAGCAGAGGTGCCATAGGCACAGAGAACACTGTATAAACATCAGAGGTCCGCGGTTGTTCAGCACCCTCCCAGCGAGCATAAGAAATATTGCCGGAACAAACCTAGACATCTTCAAGAGAAAACTGGATAGTTTTCTTCAAGGAATGTCGGATCAACGGGCTGTGGCGGGTATGTGGGCCTGCGGGCCGCTCCAAGCAACAGCCTGGTGGACCAAACTCTCACAAGTCAAGCTTGGCCTCGGGCCGGGCTTGGGGAGGTAGTAGAACTCCCAGAACCCCATCAAGCTCGAGGGGCACACCTTAGGTGTTCCAGCCCCGTCACCACACTGTGTACTCCAGCTGACGTGAACACGTTTATGAATCTGTGTTGTAGCTGCTGGCTGGTCCGTCCAGGCCGGCTGGTGCTCAGTTTAAAACCCTAGGACACCTTTAAATACATTTACTTTAACTTTAATATATTCCAACATACTAGGTAGTTATTTCGATTTAAATTTAAACGAATTTTTTTTATATATTACATTTATAAAAACCCAATTCTATTGGGTTATAATTTTTTGTTATCTTCTGTAGAGAAGCGCTGTTGAACGAGGAAATTACAGAAAGCCTAAAAGAGCCAAAAATGAGGAAATAGAGGGCAGGCCAGAGTCCCAAGTGAATTGCACTTTGTAGCATGATAACACAGTTTGTGCCTCAAGTTGTGTGTGGGGGCCCCTCGCTTCCTACTCCTGCCATTGTCTACCAGGGATGACGGGGGAGGGGGGCAAGGCTGGCTCCCACCGGACCGTTTAATTGCTGATTTCGACTGAATGTGGGTGTTGGGGCTGCTGGAGACCTTGATGACTCCCTGCTAACTGGGGTTAGCTTCCTTGCCTGCTTGTGGTGTCTACTTTGGGTGACTTCTTGTAACGTGGGGCCGTGGTAAGGTGAAGGTCTTGTAGTGTGCGTGCATGTGCGTGCGTTTTCATACCCTCCAGCTTACACGAGTACGAAACGCCAGCTTGGAACCTACACCATATCAATATCAACATATGAAGCACATTTGAAAATGGCAAAGGTACAGAGACCTCCAAACTGACTAGTCCCTGATATGCTTGATTGCCCATAACGTCTATGGCAAACAGTGTCTTCTCGCCTGTCTGCGAAATGACCACTACTGACAAATTAGAATCTCGATCTATGACCCAAGGGGTTGACAGACTTACTGGAGGAACATAAGGATGCGACTCGTACATGAGACACAAGGGCTGGGAATCATACAAGGGGACAAGTGGGACTTGTGAAGAAGATACAGAGGGGCGTGACGCCCACAGGGTGTCACAAGTGGCGACTCTGTGGCCAAGGTATGGCATTACAACACGTGACACCAAGGGTGTCACCTGGGCGAGAGTGGGGGCACTAGGTGAGGCAGTACTAGAGGCTAATGCCATACTTGTATTTAAGTGTAAACACGACCAACACCAAAGGATTTGAGAAGCATCTGACTGGTGGACTAATGAATTACGAGGGACTCTAGTGTGGGGGGATTCGTTCCCCCCCCCCCCCCCGCGAACACTCCTGTGAGTGCACTCCAATATGGTCAGGCGTACGCAAGCACGCGCAGAGTGCTTCACATGTGTGTCAAGGTCGTCGTGGTCCTACGCTCCTGCACCCACTCAACGTGCAATGATGTGTCAGTATTTGCCGCAGTGGTGGCAGCGGCTCACCTCGCCTGTTCTCTGCTACACAAGACACCTTTTTAACGAGTACCGTTACCCGGTGAACCTCACCCGTCACCCAACACCCCGCAGTTCCTCGTCATTGTTTCCCCTTCCCGTTAGGCGCAGATTTGAGACGTCTAGCACGGTCATCTTGGCATTGATCAGGGCATCAGGGTTCCCCGCCACCCGTCCCTATCTCCACAACCAGCTCCTCCTTCCCCACCATCACGAATACCTCCCCGTCCCCTAACTCGACCACCAAGATGCCCCTTACCCCATCACCACCCCTTTATATTCCCCATTAGCACGTTTCCTTCCAGCCCATTGTCAGAATAACACAGCCACACCGGCACCACCACCTTCAGACGACCCATTTTGTCCCCACCAGGAGGCCTTCCTCCTTCCCAGAATCAACTTGTCCACATTGCGTCTTAAAGCTTTCCCGTTCCCACCCACCACCATCTTGTGTGTCCACCCACCTCTGCTAGGCTGCTCTCTTTGCTCTCACTTCATTTGGTAATGAGCAGAGTCATGAGAATTAGACCAGCAGAGGCCTGAGTCACGTCTGTAAGCCCCATGATCCCATAATACCCGCCCATTGCTTGCCCTTGCTGGCTTGTGTGTGTGTGTGTGTGTGTGTGTGTGTGTGTGTGTGTAGCGACGCGGAAGCTCCCGTTCACATTAAGGATGTTGACTCGGCATTGATGTGGAAAATATAGTATTTAATAGTGAGGCAGGAATTAGTAGGTTCCCTGAGAGACGGAACGAAGGTTATGACCCCTGACAAAATACCACCGTGGGTACTGTTGAAGCTCTGAACAAGATACTAGTGCCAATATATATAGGAAGGTCGGGTCCAAGGTTCGAATCTCCCAGAGCCCAGGTGATTTGGAGTGTATAGGAAGGAATTATTGACGGGAACTGTCACATAGATGGAAGACAACCAGCAAGAGAAGATAACACTAGTTAAGATAGCAAGATAAGAAGATAAGGGGGTTTAAGCCAGTAAGATCAGTGTGGGTGTATTGAGAACTCATTCCTAACCATATACATCTCTGCGACGGGCAGATACAAGTTTCAGTGGAGCTTGGAAAACTGTTTTGACTTATAACTAAAATTGGACAAAAAATGGCAAATTCA
Organism: Procambarus clarkii; assembly: GCF_040958095.1. Taxonomy (NCBI): domain Eukaryota; kingdom Metazoa; phylum Arthropoda; class Malacostraca; order Decapoda; family Cambaridae; genus Procambarus; species Procambarus clarkii. The sequence continues at coordinate 31,127,506 of NC_091181.1, forward strand.
GTTTCGTCAAATGGTAAATGAGAAGCTCCCCTTAAACAAGAAGACAAGCAAGCAAGCAGTAAATCATCATTGGCAAGAATAGCATAGACTAAGATATCTACATAAGATCTGTATCTAAGATACAGTTATCTAGTAATTTTCAGGAGTTGGGGCTAGGGGGAACGCCTCCCCTTCCCCTTCTGCTACTCTGCAAGACGAATACTGAGTGCGTGAAATCATTAAGAACCAAGCTAAAATGAACTAGGGGGTCAAGCTGTTACTTAAAACACTGCCAATAAAGTCATATTTAAGTGTCCTCTACTAACCTAAGAGAGGACCTAAAACAGAAAACGGTATGTCAATTCCGCGAACCGCTTGCTTGTTCTAGTACGACATTTTTTTGGTCTTGGGTAGAATATACGTCAAAATGCGACGTTCTATTAGGAGGACGGGTTGTATTATAAACCAACTTGCTTTATGCCTCAATGCAAAACTCATAAACCACGTTTAAAAATGACGTTATGGAACGTTGGAGTTGAGGCATTGCTTGCCGGTTATTGGAGAGACATAGTGACTGTGTGGCAAGGTTCGGATCCCAGTTATATGCGGCGTTTTGTCTGGAAGTGGACAATGGATGGATTTCCGGGGCAACTGGTGTCAACTGTCTACTCTAAGCTGGTATTGTAAAGTTAATTGTTAATTGACAACTGGGACAATTTGTATAGCCAGTATAGGATATATGAGAGGTGGAGTGTGCATGTTTGGGGTGGCAGTCTTGGCAGGTGTGGGGTGGCAGTCTTGGCGGGTGTAGGGAAGGTGTGAGTGGAGTGTGCAGGTGTGGGGTGGCAGTCTTGGCAGGTGTGGGGTGGCAGTCTTGGCAGGTGTGGGGAAGGGTACCTCTCTTCCCCGGATTCCTTCTACTCTACTTCTACTTCCTTCTACTTCCTTCTACTCCTTAGGCAGAAAGTAACATTTATATGTGCGTTTTTCGGTAGTTGGATAAACATTGGTAATGTTCTTTAAACAGTAATTGTAAGTGTTTTTATACCGTGAGTGTTAATGTTTGAAGACATTGTGTGTTGATGTTTTGAAACCTAGGGATTGGCAGTGGGTAAAGTTTACTTGTGTTTCTGAAGTCTTGAAACGAGCACACCTGCAGTCATAACCCCAAGAAGCACATGTGGAAGGCCACACCTGCAATCTGTCCGAGCGGACAGCACACTGGTCTTGTGATCCTGTGGTCCTGGGTTCGATCCCAGGCGCCGGCGAGAAACAACGGGCAGAGTTTCTTTCACCCTATGCCCCTGTTACCTAGCAGTAAATAGGTACCTGGGTGTTAGTCAGCTGTCACGGGCTGCTTCCTGGGGGTGGAGGCCTGGTCGAGGACCGGGCCGCGGGGACACTAAAAATCCCCGAAATCATCTCAAGATAACCCAAGAAAGTCAAGATCACAACGAAAAACGTCAATTTCTTTGTCTTGATGTTTCAACGTTAATTGTATCCGAGGGTTTTGGGAGGGCGGTGACGTCAAGGAGTGACGTCAAGGAGTGACGTCAAGGAGTAACGTCAAGGAGTAATGTCAAGGAGTGACGTCAAGGATTGCTTCACCTTACTCTCTCTATTCTTAAATGAAGACAATCGCCAGAAACTTGGGGCTGACAAGTTTTCTTACGAAAACCAATTAAAACTCGAGTTGGATGTGTTAAACATGTATCAGGGAGTGACGATGCTACTTACATTGTTCCATTATTTTACGAAATAGTTTGAGTATTATTATTGTTACCAGCGTGGAACAATCGTTATAAACCAATATGGGTTAAAATATAGCCAGTTGCCTCCCCTCCCCCCACAGCCAACCACTTGGGCTGGACGGTAGAGCGACGGTCTCGCTTCATGCAGGTCGGCGTTCAATCCCCGACCGTCCAAGTGGTTGGGTACCATTCCTTCCCTCCGTCCCTTCCCAAATCCTTATCTTGACCCTCTTCCAAGTGCTAAATAGTCGTAATGGCTTGGCACTTTCCCTTGATAATCCCCCCTCCCCCCCCCACGTTTGGGGAGCCGGTCGGCCGAGCGGACAGCATGCTGGACTTGTGATCCTGTGGTCCGGGGTTCGATCCCAGGCGCCGGTGAGAAACAATGGGCAGAGTTTTTCACTCTATGCCCCTGTTACCTAGCAGTAAAATAGGTACCTGGGTGCTAGTCAGCCGTCACGGGTTGCTTCCTAGGGGTGGAGGCCTGGTCGAGGACCGGGTAACGTGTTGATGAGCATGATAACGTAACGTCATCATGCTCAGGGTGGTGGTGGGAACACGTACAGGGACCAAGAGCCCCTGTACTACAAGACAGTTAGTCTCCGTGTGTGCTGGAGAGGCAGACCAGTGGTCCTGGTCACTATTCCTGAGTGGTGGGAGGAAGGGGGGAAGCAGCCCGTGACAGCTGACTAGCACCCAGGTACTTATTTTAGTGCTAGGTAACAGGGGCATAGGGTGAAAGAAACTCTGCCCATTGTTTCTCGCCGGGGATCGAACCCGGGACCACAGGATCACAAGTCCAGCGTGCTGTCCGCTCGGCCGACCGGGTGGGGGGGGGGGGGGGGGTGGAGTAGAACAGTTCCTGCTTGACGACAATACCCCGTTATCTGTGGCATGTTATTGGGAAAATGTCTTGAATTTCGACCGGGAAAACATTTAGTGCTGATGTGTAAAAAAAAACTTTTTATTGAAGTATAAAGGAAGCAATTTGTTGGTTAGCGGTGATGTGTGGGGTTAGAGGAGTCAGGATTTGCAACAGCATGGTTGATCAACATGCAGGTGAGTGATGGTGCTACAGCTGGGTGGTGAGGAGAGAGAACCAACACAAGCTGCTGTTTTGGTATAAGCTTGTGTCAAGGGCTAAACGTCTGGGTCTTACGGGGTTATTCATGCCCGTGCCACCTCTTGGGTGGCTTAATCTTCATCAATCAATCAATCTCCTCAGTTGGTCCATGGATTGGTTTCTGGGTAACACGTGAAAGATATTGATGGTTGGGATATAGTTTGATTCTAATAGTTGAGCATACTTGAATAGAGAGAGATTTCTTTTACGGGAGACATCTCCCGTCACGCAGGGTGCAGTCGCACCTCCACAGATCTCCAGTATCAGCTCTTGATACTGGTAATGGCTCAAAAGGGCCACCACTTACGGGCTATTCATGCCCGTGCCACCTTTTGGGTGGCTTAATCTTCATCAATCTGGATAGAGAGGACTTTGGGAGTTCTTCTAGTCCCCAAGCCCGGCCCGGGGCCAGACTCGACTTGATAACTTGGTCCAACAGGCGTCGCGTGTGGCGAGAGAGACTGGCTTTCTCGCTTATTATAGGTGCGGTTCGTTGGGAATAAAGCTTATAATTACGAGGCGCCAGGCTTGTGGGCCAGCTGTGTGAGCACCAGGTGTGTGAGCCCATCTCGTTCTCACCAGCGTTCCCAACGTCAATAAACGGTTGTACCAAAGTGTCTTATCGTATCCTCCCGGAGGACCCACGAACAGAAAACGGGACAGTATGTCAATTTCGCGAGCCGCTGCCATTTTCCTGTTTTTTGACCTTGTGTAAAGTATACGTCCAAATGCTATAACGAGGACAGGATGCTTAACCAACTGGTCTAGAGTACGGTGTCTTGGTTGACAGCCTCTCCTCACAACAATAAAAGTGCACTATTGTATTTAAAGTGAGAGTATAGTTTGTACACTTGTAAATGAACAAAACTGTTTTTAGTGGAGTTCACGCAAATTTATACGCGTTTTTGTGGTGTTCTGTGTGGTTCTATAGACCCCTGTCTACCTGAACCTCACACGACGTCGAAGTTCAGGTAATCGAGCTTAGATAACAGGTACAGTCTCCCTCTCTGTACTTATTAAAAATCAGGAAAGATAAATTATCTTGAAGGCTGAAGTTTTTCTAAATAAGTATTACTCAATCCAGCTTAGTATATAATAAGTTGATTTATTTTATACAACATGAATTGAGGGTGTGTTTGTTGAGGATGATGTTGGAGGAATGAATAGAGGAAGGCGCGTCTACCATCATCCTGGACGTAAGTTCGAACCCTGATCACGGCCCTGGTGGATTTACTCAATAGAGGAGAGGTTTTGTACTTACGTTGAGGTGATCGTTGTGGGCGTACATCGGGTTGTCTACCATGGTTACTGAGGGGGTCTGCAACACTGGAGGAGCCGTGCTCTCAACACCACACTCCAAAGTTGTCTTCTGAAAGGATGGACTCGGGCAAGTACACACTCAGGATGGCCACTCAGACTGTGGCTCCTGCTGCTGCACTTGCTGCTGCGGGAGGGCGACGTATGGCGAGGGACTAGGGGGTGTGGCAGCTGCCCAGGCCGCTGTCCTGTCTGTGGGAGGCGCTCGCCCTCATGGTGGAGGTGCTGGAGGCAGCTTCCCGCAGCAGTAAGTCTCCTCTGCTCTCTGCCGCTTGCAGGATGCTCTAGTGGTGGCGCTGGGTGTGTCTGCTGGTCGGCGTGGTGGTGGAGGCTGCTGGTGTCCCAGGGTCTGGCTGCCTGTAACTTCTGCTGCTGCTGCTCTCACTCAATCTGCCGAAATGTAAATAGTTAACTTCCATACTCTTATTGTATACATGTGCAGGGGCATGTATATATACATGTGCAAATTGCACATGTATATATGTGCAATTTCATATCGACTCTTCGATTTATTTCTACATCTACAGGAATTAATACGTTTAGAAGTTGTAAAATATACATTGAAATTGGATAAGATATTGATTTACTAACAATTTTAAATAATAAGTGCATGTGCATTTTGTTTAAGCTCAGTTTTACACACCGCCATAGCAGCATGTACAACACTCCCCAATAGGAAGAAAACCCGCTGGGTTGTTCATCCTGTCACTTGTACCCAGACATAGCTGGGACTTGCTTAACTGTCTCAAGTGAACAGCTCCTCAAACAAGAAGATTAACATTTGTCAACCCTTAAAATCTTAAGTTATCTTGAGGGTGCAAAATGGAGGAATCTTTTAAGAACAGTATCTATATTGGGTAGATAGTATTTTCCTAACTCAAACAATGTGGGGTTTATTATTCTACAGATATTTTTAATGTCTTTTGGATGTTCACATTCTCTCAGGTAGTGGTCAAGGTTGTGTCCGTCACTCGCCACAGATTCTGCAGCTCGGCTGCTGTTTCCATCCAAAAATTCCATGGATATTTTATTTATTTATATATACAAGAGTTCTTACATTCTTGTAAAACTACTAGCATGCATTACCGTTTCGGGCAGGTCCTTATTTTTTCCTGGAACACGACCCGCCGAATCGTTTAACAACCAGGTACCCATTCACTGCTGGGTGAACAGGTGTACAGTTGAGGATTGGCGCCCAGTCGATCTCACCACGGTCTTGTATTGTTTGACTTCTGACTACCGAGCTCAAAGGTACTGGTCGGTAACTCTTTAAGAGGTAGACGCCAGGAGGACAACTGGAGAACCCGGCGTCAGCACCAGAGGTTCACCTCATGCAGAAGGTGGACCTCTGATGTCCACCAAGAAGGTGGACCTCCGAGTATTGAAGTGTGAGGTGGAGACTGGAGACGGGTCCCAAGGAGATGTGGGAGAGCCCTCTACCAGTATGACATGTGAGGGTGGGACCACACCCACGGCACTCGGGGGGTCACACTCTCGGCCCTCGTCGCGGTCTATGAAGCGTTTATGCATCCACTTGCGAAAGCTGTACATCTTTCCACAATTATTGCGGGCGTGTTTACAGTTATTTAAGAGGTTACCAGCTTGGAAACAACCCAAGGTTAGTCTTGTTATAAACAACCTCTTCATTCTCCGGAGCTCTTAAACCTGTAATACATATACAAAGTCACCACGATTAAGGAAAGAGATGTACAGATTTCGTAAGAGGTTGCGTAAATCCATGATGAATTCTGGAGGTGGCCACGAATACTCACCTAGTTGTGCTTGCGGGGGGTTGAGCTTTGGCTCTTTGGTCAAGGCCAAGTGTGGGAGCAGGGAGGTGGAAGAGATAATTATAACAGGTGTAGCAGGTGTGTGTGGGGGCGTGGTGGTGCTTCCTGCTGGTCAACAACCTGCGTTCTTACTGAACACACTTCAATCTGTATTTTTATCGATCTCCATTCAATCGATTTTTATCGCAAGGGGGAATGGAGAGCGCGGCCTGGGATCTCAGCCTAAAACTTGGGTGGCTGACTTGCCGGCGGGTGGATGACTTGCCGGCGGGTGGCTGACTTGGTTGACACTATAAGCAACCACGCACTTGCCAGTACCATTGGCCTTGAACAGTACACCAACACGGTGCCATATACACGGTGCTTCAAGTTCACATGTAATGAAGAAACGCCACCATGAGCGCGCGCGCGTGTCAGTGTACTCACCTATTTGTGTGTCAGCGTGTGTGTGTGTGTCGGTGTCGGTGTGTGTGTCAGATTAATGAAGCATACGTCCGGTAAATTAAGTTGCAAGACTTGGCCTTGAGTGAGGGGCGGCGCTGCTGTCGCCTCGTGTCCCTGGTTATGACTGAGGGGTTCCAGGGGTTTGACACGTGCAGCACAGAGACACATTCCCCCCCCCCCCTCATCCCCTCTATAAAATGTTGTTTAAGTAGTGTGAAGGAAAGGAAAATGAAGGAAACAAACAGCTCTTCAAGTCAACATCTGGGGGTCATGAACCTCCCACCGCAACCTGGTTTTTCTCGTGTTGATAAATGAAAATTTTAAGTCATTTGAGAACCGTATGTGGAGCGTTGTATTGACCGTCTCTAAAGAAACTTCTCAGCGACAGGTGGTGCTGGACGGTACTGAAGTGACAGGTGGTACAGAGGCGCTTGTGGTGATGTAGATATTGAGTGTGTGGAGGTGTGACAGGGACACCTAAGCGTGACCACACCAGAGGGCTGGCCCTCCACCACCCAACACATTGCATGCACCTCACTACTATAGAACCTCCTGCCAGGGTCTCCAGCTCGTATAATGTATGTTACCCTAACCTCCCTCCTCCTACCTCGTCCCCCTCTCGTCACCCCCTCCTCTCATGCACGAGGCGGCGGGCCGGACGGACGTGATGCTGAGGAACCAGGGAAAGGTCAGGGTCGGGCCAACCCGCCTGGTGTTGCTAGGAGTGTAAAGTGGCTGGTGGGCGCGCTGGGCCGACAATATTTTTGTTTGGGGGGGACGGGGGATATTAGCCCCCCTTCCCCCGTCACCCAACCACACCCCCGCTAGTGTCCCCCTCATACACCTGTTGTTGCTAGAGTAACTTGTTACTGGCCTCTGATTTCTCTGGTAAGCAGAGTGAGGCAAATAGAAACATGCTGTGCTTCAAGCATATGTGTTTGGAATTTGTGTCATAGACATTTGAGGTAAAGTTTGAAGGTGGCGACTGTGAGGCGAACATATGTTGCTGGTAGCGGAATGTTGGTTATTTTGGTGGTGGTGGTGACGTCTTGTGGATTGAGGTCAGAGGTCTGTCGCTTATTTACGGCCTTCTTAACTGTTAAATTGCTGCTGTCTCTATATAGAGGCCACAAGCTTGCCCTTGACGTGTTGTGCAATAATGTGATTATGTGAACCAGTGACGGTGTCGTTCTGTGAGCGGCGGTGGTGGTTGTGCTCGCCTAGTTGTGCTTGTAGGGGTTGAGCTCTTTGGTCCCGCCTCTCGTCTGTCAATCAACTGGTGTACAGGTTCCTGAGCCTACTGGGTTCTATCATATCTACATTTGAAACTGTGTATGGAGTCAGCCTCCACCACATCACTGCCTAATGCATTCCATTTACTAACTACTCTGACACTGAAAAAAATTCTTCTTAATGTCCCTATGGCTCATTTGGGTACCGAGTTTCCATCCGTGCCCCCTTGTTCGTGTTCCACCCGAGCTAAATAGTTAGTACACCCTGTCAATTCCTCTTAAGAATTTTGAAGGTGGTGATCATATCTTCCCTAACTCTTCTGTCTTCCAGGGACGTGAGGTTTAGTTCCCGTTAACTCATATGTAAGTTCTGGGACTAGTCTGGTGGCAATCGTCTGAATCTTCTCCAACTTTGTCTTGTGTTTAACTAGGAATGGAATCCAGGCTGGAGCTACATACTCCAGGATTGGTCTGACATAAGTAGTATAAAAGCTACTGAACGATTCCTTACACAAGTTTCTTAAGGAAGTTCTTATGTTGGCCAATCTAGCATATATGCCGCTGATGATATCCTTTTGATGTGGGCCTCTGGGGACAGGTTCGGTGTTTTTCACAGGACGAACAACCCAGCGGGGTTTCTTCCTATTGGGGAGTGTTGTACATGCTGCTATGGCGGTGTGTCCACTCACAGGATGAGTGGCGTTGCCCAATAAACTCGCCCCTCGGGTCAAAACTTAAAACAGGCAAGGCGTGGTGGGGTGGTGTTGGGCGACTGACCATCACACCTTGGTTGATTTGCAGGCGATGAGTCACAATAACGTGGCTGAAGTATGTTGACCAGACCACACACTAGAAAATGAAGGGACGAAGACAGTTGACTTGAGAATGGTCCAGGACGGACCGAAACGTCGTCGTCCCTTCATTTTCTAGTGTGTGGTCTGGTCAACACGGTTGATTTGATTGTTGCCGCCAGCGGCGGCTAGTTTATTGTGCACCCCATACTCATCCTGTGAGCGGTAGCGCAAAAAGCATTACAGAGGGCACAAAAGGTCTATCAGACTTCATCTTAGATCATTACATAAACAATTCCATCTATCCTTCACACCTTATAGTTACTCAGACTATGGGACGACGCACTTCCTGTAGTGACTAGAAGGCGTTCGTGTCCGTACTGTCCCCTCCGGGGCTCCTGCCTCTCTACCACTTACACCTCATCCTCTGCCATTTGAATTCTTAGTCTACTTCCTGTAGTGATTTGACATTAAAGTTTTCCCAAGTATTGGGTGAGGTACTGGCGTTTCTCTTGATATATTCGGTGTGTGTAAATGTGCAGTTCTCCTGTACTGGAAAATGTCAAAAAACAAATCCACAAGGACCGTGACAAGGATTCGAACCTACGTCCGAGATCATCCCAGACGCTGCCTTAATCGACTGACTGAGCAGCGTCTGGGATGATCTCGGACGCAGGTTCGAATCCTCGTCACGGCCCTTGTGGATTCGTTCATTGATGCAACACGCTATTGTGATTTCTGTGTGTACTGGAACCTGTCTGTTCACTTAAAAAGGAGGTTCAAATGCAGGTGATGAGTCACAATAACGTGGCTAAAGTATGTTGACCAGACCACACACTAGAAGGTGAAGGGACGACGACGTTTCGGTGCGTCCTAGACCATTCTCAAGTCGATTGTGTCGACTTGAGAATGGTCGAAGTCGATAGGAGGTTCAAAATCTGCTCAGTCAAATTACTCGCGTGAAAGAGATGGAAGTGAAGAATAGAGCCAGTGAGGAGTAGAGGTAGAGTATAGGCACAGTTAGAGAATGTCTGAACACCAGGGGTCCACTGCTCTCTAACCTTCCCCCAACAAATATAACACATATTGCCGGAGCGCAAGTACAGGTTTTCAAGAGGCTGTCGGACAGGTTCGAGCAGGAAGTAGCGGATCACTCGAGCTGTGATGGATACACAGGCCGCTGCCAGCCACAGTCTGACCACTAACACAAGCCTTGGGCTTGGCCGGGCTTGGGGAGTAGAACAACTCTTAAGAAGTCGAAATCGACTTAAGACGCTCCACGAGGTGCCGTAAGTGCAATTGGGGATATACGATTACTCTCAAGGTCCACGATTCCCCGCCCCCCCCCCTCCCCCCCTCCCCCGGTCCTCAACCAGGCCTCCATCCCCAGGAAGCAGCCCGTGACAGCTGACTAACACCCAGGTACCTATTTTACTGCTAGGTAACAGGGGCATAAGATGAAAGAAACTCTGCCCATTGTTTCTCGCCGGGGATCGAACCCGGGACCACAGGATCGCAAGTCCAGCGTGCTGTCCGCTCGGCCGACCGGCTCCCTACACAGGGGGGACTTACACTACAACATTACATCTTAAATTGTAATAAAATTGAGCCATTTAGAGATCAATCTCCACGCTGCATGAAATGGCAAACCATCTTATTACGAAGGATAAAATGCCTGAAATCCTTGTATGTATATTTTGTCTTCTCGTAGACAACTGTCATGAGAGATTAAGGAACAAGCGGTGTAGTGTCAAGACTAATAAAGGCCAACTTTTTGTGAGCCTGTCATACCCCTGTATCAATCATTATGTATTAGCGAAACAAATTACCATTAATGTATAATGATTAATTGTAAATGTATAGATATTGAAATGGAAAAAAACTGCGTAACCAGCTAACATTATAAGATGTGCAGGATGTATGTAATCGCTTCCGTTCAGGTCTTTATCAAGACCTTTTGTGCTCTCTGTAATCCTTTCTGTGCAGCGCTCACAGGATGAGTATACCTGCAGGATGGGGTTCCGGGAGTTGTTCTACTCCCCAAGCTCGGCCCGAGGCCAGGCTTGACCCGACCCGAGGCCAGGCTTGACCCGACCCGAGGCCAGGCTTGACCCGACCCGAGGCCAGGCTTGACCCGACCCGAGGCCAGGCTTGACCCGACCCATGTTTACACCTGTCGCCCCCGTCAACGTCCACCAGCCTCACACACATGACTGCAGTTGTCAAACGTAAGGCAGGTGTGTGTGTGTGTGTGTGTGTGTGTGTGTGTGTGTGTACAGTGGGTGAAGGTGTATATGTACACACGCCTGGCCACGGTGTCACAGCCTCCCTCCACTTTCCAGCGCCAGAATTCTTAATAGTATGGTGTTTGTAATTGTTTGCCTGTTTTAGTGTCTATTGCTGAGAACATAATGTTTGCAGAGGTAATACAAAGTTTATGTAGCAAATTAGTGAGCTGGTCAGAGGAAGGTTATTATGAACGTTCTAATTGCCATATCCGAACACACACTCAATTTCAAGTGATCCCTCGTGGATTGAAGCGTTGAGAAGTGTGTGGCGTCGCCTGCTTCAAGTGTGTAGGCTGTAAGGGTGTCACAGCTCTAGATAAGGAGTCGCCAGCCTTCACCCTTCCCTAAAGTGTCTTAAGGCAGCGGGCAAAGCAAAGTTTGAAGGGAATAGTAACCATTGTCTATACTTTGGAGGCATAATCAATGAGCAAATGACAGTATCTACCGAGGGAGGAACATTGTCATATAGTCACACACAGAGATCACACTAACGTGATGCATCAAATGAACAAATCCACAAGGGCCGTGACGGCCGTGTCGTAGCTCAGTCGATTAAGGCAGTGTCTGGGATGCTCCCAGACGCAGGTTCGAATCCTCGTCACGGCCCTTGTGGATTTGTTCATTGTCATATAGTATAATGTGTGGGCCGCGCCTTCCTTAATGGGAGGAGGAGACTTGGCCAGCGAGCGAGAAAGTAGTGTTGGGTGTGGGAGTGAAAGTTGCCGGCGAGACAGGTTCATAGGTACGTGCACACTTTCACTAAGATGCAGAGTGCAGCCCACCTAACTGGTGCGCCACCCTGGCCTGGTGACCCCACCTCACTCTGACCTACGGTGGCATAGTCAAGGTGTCCGCCTGGTTCAGGTTACGGGCTATTCAGGCCCGTGCCACCTCCTGGTTGGCTTAATCTTAATCAGTCATTTGGCTGAGTTGGTCTCTCGCTTCGTCGCCTACATCTCGCTCTCCCCTTAACTATTTATCTCCTTAAAATGGCTTTAAGACCCTTACGGGCTATTCATGCCCGTGCCACCTCTTGGGTGGCTTAATCTTTATCAATCAATCGATCTTTAAGACCAAGACCAAGCTTTAAGTTCCCATCCAGGTACGGGCCAGGTATGGATTCGTTACAGGGGGGGGGGGGGAGGGGGGGACGCGAGTCATCACCTGGCCTGGAGTAACCTGGCTTACATGTAGGAGAGCGACTACGAGGTCACTGAAGTATGTTTTTGCTGTTATAGATTCAGCTACTCGGAACAAGTTGCAAGTAGCACGGGCTATGGTGAGCCCGTAGTGGACTTACCCGGCACGGGAGCGGGGCTGTGACTCACTGAAGTAATCCTCACGTAAATATACAGCACTATTACGTTTGGACGTGTCTGTGTAATATATGAACTGTCTACGTAAGCATCATGTCATTAGCGTCAACAAAAGAACGCAGACATATCCTAACTCACTTTGCGAAATGACTGAAACATTTCACACGTTGATATCCTGATATTGGCCAGAACAAATAGCAAAACTTTCAGTTTCGTATTGTCGTTTTCTTTCTTTGTGTGTCCAATCTGGCAATTGTTTCACATTTTTTTTGGACAATGAGAGCGAGCATGTAGTGTGTGTGAGGAGGGGGGGGGGGGAGGGGGAAGAGCTGTTGAAATATTGAGGTGTGAGGCATATGGCACAATTTTGGTGGCATTGTGTGTAGTGGGGTGGGGGGTGGGGGGTGGGGGCGGTGACCCTCACGTCTGAAGCACCCCACACCCCCACCCCACCCCCTCCCCCTCCTCCTTGTGTCTCCAGGTGTGTTTTTATTTTGTTTTCTGTAAATCGGGTGAGGCACAGGAACGAACTACTTCAGACTCTTGTTAGCAGGCTGACAAGCTTGCTAACAAGAGTTCTAACAAGAGTTTGTTCTAACAAGAGTTCTAATAAGTTTGCTTTCCCTTTGAAATGAGCCACGGAGACATTAGAAATTATTTTTTTCATTTAATAATAAATGGAATGCATTAGGGAGTAGTGATGTGTATGGAGTCTGCCTCCACCACGATTTGAAATGTTGATATGATAGCGAGCCCAATAGGCTATGGAACCTGTAGACTGCCAGGAGGCATCAGTTGAAAGAAATTAGGCTATGAACCTGTAGACTGACAGGAGGCATCAGTTGAAAGAAATTAGGCTAAGGAACCTGTAGACTGACAGGAGGCATCAGTTGAAAGAAATTCCGGTATTCATCTCTAAAACGGAAAGGAAAAGCCTCGTAAGACACACTCACGCACGCGGCAGATTTCATAATACGTTGACAATGGAGTGAACGACCTTGATCCAGTCACCCGGGCCAGGTTACTGCACTCGGGGCCACACACCACCACCACTACCACCAGATTGATTGATTGATGAAGATTAAGCCACCCAAGAGGTGGCACGGGCATGAATAGCCCGTAAGTGGTGGCCCTTTCGAGCCATTACCAGTATCAAAAGATGATACTGGAGATCTGTGGAGGCGCAACTGCACCCTGCGTGACGGGAGATGTCTCCCGGACCAAGTGGTGACCAAATGGTGACTACCACCACCACCTGGCCACGGGATATATACACATTGTGCCCAGAGCAGGACGGCCACCACTTACGGGCTATTCATGCCCGTGCTACCTCTTGGGTGGCTTAATCTTTATCATCCTCATCAGCAGGACGGGGAAGGTGGACGGGGGCCGGACACTGACACCCAACCCTATCTTGCCAGACTTGTTTGTTTACGGCCAATGATTGAGTTCCCGCGGTACCTACGTTTCAAGTTGTGTGTTGAGGTAGCTTTCAACCGCTTCTAAGTCACCGTTTTCCAGCCGGGAGGAGGGGAGGGGGGGTGTGTCCACAGGTGTGTGCCGCGAGGGGGGGGACAACAGGTGTGTGCCGCGAGGGGGGGGGGTCAACAGGTGTGTGCCGCGAGGGGGGTCAACAGGTGTGTGCCGCGAGAGGGGGGTCAACAGGTGTGTGCCGCGAGGGGGGGGGGTCAACACGTGTGTGCCGCGAGAGGGGGGTCAACAGGTGTGTGCCGCGAGGGGAGGGGGGTCAACAGGTGTGTGCCGCGAGGGGGGGGGGGTCAACAGGTGTGTGCCGCGAGGGGGGGGGGGGGTCAACAGGTGTGTGCCGCGAGGGGGGGTCAACAGGTGTGTGCCGCGAGGGGGGGGTCAACAGGTGTGTGCCGCGAGGGGGGGGTCAACAGGTGTGTGCCGCGAGGGGGGGTCAACAGGTGTGTGCCGCGAGGGGAGGGGGGTCAACAGGTGTGTGCCGCGAGGCGGGTCAACAGGTGTGTGCCGCGAGGGGAGGGGGGTCAACAGGTGTGTGCCGCGAGGGGGGGGGGGGTCAACAGGTGTGTGCCGCGAGGGGGGGGGGGGTCAACAGGTGTGTGCCGCGAGGGGGGGGGGTCAACAGGTGTGTGCCGCGAGGGGGGGAGGTTCAACAGGTGTGTGCCGCGAGGGGGGGTCAACAGGTGTGTGCCGCGAGCGGGGGTCAAGTCAACAGGTGTGTAGCGTTGGAAGTTGAGGGAAGGTCAACAATAACCAGAATAATAAGAAAAAACAATTCTTTTTTTAAAATCCATGATCAACACTATTAAAAAATATGATACCGAGTAGAATTTTAGCCATTAAACTTTTAAGCACAATACCCGTTCTTGTGTGTGTGTATATATATATATATATATATATATATATATATATATATATATATATATATATATATATATATATATATATATATAAAGTTTCTCCTTAAATTATGGTCTTAACAATTTGAGCACCTTGTTCAGTGTCCCGGAGTTGACAAAGGTGGAAAATCACTGGTGTAACCTATTCCACTTGCAACCCCTGACAAAGAACTTTGTCATCCGTGTGGTCCATTTGTGCCTGTAATTTCCATCCGTCTCCCTCTACGACGGAGAGGGATCGTACGGTACTATCCATCGTACCGTACTATCCATCTATCCGTATACTATATACGGATACCGTACTATCCGTATATACATACGATGGAGCGGTGTGGGTGGTGGTCATTCAACATTGATGTATACGCGTTTGGGGTCGACCGCTGGATGGAATGCTCTTGGTCTGAGGGGACCGGGTTGACCAACCAGTGGGTAGCAGCTTCATAGTCTTTCCCCTGATTGGTTCTTGGCCAAAGTTCCTATGACGTCACTATTGGTCAAGTGACCGGGATTACAGCATTATGGTTCCATGATCAGGTAAGCCACGACCTAATTAGTGATTCACCTCGCCCAGTTCCCCGTTGCTTCGTCCAAGATGGCGGCATCACTCGTGAGCCGTCTTCAAGCTCGGCAAGTTTTTATCTTGGCCTTAAAACATAATGTGATATCGTACGTCGACCTTAGTACGATATCCCGCCTCTAGCTGATGGTCAGCGACTCACGGACACCAAACTTGACTGAGGGAAAGACCTGAATTCACGCTTTAGCTGCATCGTGTGTGCATCGATCACCTTAATCTTGGGGGTACAAAGGGGCAGAGAAATTGCCCCGTCCCCTAAGCTCTTGGCACATTGCACCTAGTGTTAGTCAAGTGTTGCGAGTATAGATATATTATAAGAGTGTACTTACCTAGTTGTGCTTGCGGGGGTTGAGCTCTGGCTCTTTGGTCCCCGCCTCTCAACCGTCAATCTACTGGTGTACACATTCCTGAGCTTCTCAAACTCTTATCATATCTACATTTGAAACTGTGAATGGAGTCAGCCTCCACCACATCACTGCCTAATGCATTCCACCTGTTAACTACGTTAGGTTAGTTAGTAAAGGGGGGGGGAGAAGAAGCAGGGAGGGGGGGCGACCATTCACGTAGCCCCCCCACCCACACACCTGGGTGGCCGGGTTGCTTGCTGCCTCACAGTAGCTGTTGCGCTCTCTGGTCAAGACCTTCACCCGTCACCACCTGCTCTCTCATTCACACCTTCACATATTCCCGCATTCACTCCTTCATCTATCACGTTGTCATCCTTCCAACTCTGCTCAACTCTCTCTCAACCACCACCCCACAGCTCCTCCACCACCCCCCAGCTCCTCCACCACCCCCCACGTCCCCCAACACCCCCAAACACCCACAGGTTCCCCCACAAGGTCACCTGCGACTCCTGTAATCGCCAGTCATCCCCACACGAGGACAGGTTGTGTGTGTGTGTGTGTGTGTGTGTGTGTGTGTGTGTGTGTGTGTGTGTGTGTGTGTGTGTGTGTGTAGCGAGGGGTGTACACAAAACACACACGAACTGTAAACAGTAGCAGACGTGGCCACGTTGAGAGTGGTGCCAGTGCCCCAGTTGACCAGGTCTGCACCCGTCTGTGTGCCACAAGAGGCCAGGAATGACTCGGTGCCAGGTCATCACTGGCACTTAACCTTGCCGTGTGCCACAACACCCGGGGCTTTGTGTTTTAAATATTGTTTATTTTGGTGTTGAAAGTTGTAATTGTAAATAAGAAAAATATGCACTAAATTAACGTTTAATCCCGATCTTAAATACGAGTTTATTTAAACTATTTTTTTTTTTGCGAAATGCTATAAGCCAATAAGCTTAAATCGTGAGGTGATGTTATTGAACACTATGAGAATTCATGTTCTCTGAATGTTATTGTTAAGATGACGAAGGTTTTCTGTGGGGAAGTTAAGGGTTGGTTGAGTGAGGTTGGCCACACCTGCATGAAGGCTGCCACACCTGCCACTCATAAAGGACACATCTGGTGGGCCCTCCAGGGCGGTGGCCCCCCCTTCCCTCTCTCTATATAACCATCTTATAACACTATCTTGATGATCTCGGGGCTTTAGTGTCCCCGCGACCCGGTCCTCGACTAGGCCTCCATCCCCAGGAAGCAGCCCGTGACAGCTGACTAACACCCAGGTACCTATTTTACTGCTAGGTAACAGGGGCATAGGGTGAAAGAAACTCTGCCCATTGTTTCTCGCCGGCGCCTTGGATCGAACCTGGTACCACAGGATCACAAGTCCAGTGTGCTGTCCGCTCGGCCGACCACTCCCACACTAACCCACACTTACAAACAAACCCTATTTTGTTTTATGAAAATTCGAATATATTATTATTGCACAAAGAAATCGCATAATTATTTATTATGTAGCGAGAGTAGAATAACTTGGTTGTTGGGGGTGGTATCGGGTGGGTGTGATCGCTGGAGCGGACCTTCAACCGTCAACTTCCAGTTGTGTGTAGTGGCGAGTGGATGAATGGTCAATTTTATATTAATATTGAGAGTGAGTCTGCCCGAATCGCTGCGCGTACTAGTGGCTTTACAAGAATGTAATTACTATGCTATGTATCCTCACAATCCCAATGTACCTTCTTGTATATATACAAATAAATAAATATATAAAAAGTATTGTAAACCCCGCCGTACAGTGTGCGAGTTGCGCATATTTCTTCACCATTGACAATGTGAGACCTGAATGAGTTTGTCTTCCGTCTCTCAGATTAACTCAAGACTTTTTAATGTTGTTTAATTAACCATATTTATTTGCAGCCTTCGGGGCGTAAAGTGACCAGATGCCAAATTAGGGTTGATATCAATATTTTGTCCTGATTTAAATGGCTTAATGTGTAATTTTCTGTTTTGTTTATAATTATTTGTCTTGTTTACATGTTTAGATTTCCCCCCCCCCCCCCCCTCTCCCTCTTTATAAGTTGTAACAAACTGAAAATATTCTGCGCGTGCGCACAGGGTGAATAACTTTGACAGAATTACATTTGTCCGATTTGTTTACAACAAATTCTAAAGTGTAGGTATTGGGCAGGCCTTTGTTGTGGTGATATGTAATGTGGCAGAGGATATCATCATTGAGAAGCATCTTTCTTGGGTAAAGCCTGGCACTGATTGTTGACCAGACCACACACTACAAGTTGAAGTTCCGTTTCGGTCCGTCCTGGACCATTCTCAAGTTATTGGGAAAGAATTGACTTGAGAATGGTCCAGGGCGGACCGAAACGTCGTCGTCCCTTCAACTTCTAGTGTGTGGTCTGGTCAACATACTTCAGCCACGTTATTGTGACTCATCGCCTGCATCTGGCACTGCTTGACTCGTTGCCAGAATAGTGGGACCTTGGGTGTGTGTAAGGTGGCACTGCTTGAAGCAGTGTTTGCGTGTCATAATCTTGACTCGTGACTCCCCCCCCCCCCCATCAAGGCCAGTAAGGTGTGGAGGGAGACGCCGTCGCCGCCTCGCCCAAGATGCTCGGCCACCCGTGAGACCTCTGGTCAGGCGCTCCCTCCTACAGAAAGAAACGTATATAACTGCTTTATGATTTTGTCCAATCTTGTATTAAGGAAAAATCTTGTATTTAAAATTGTGTTTTGTTTCATGTGATGGAAGTGTTTTACTCCGTGTAAGTTGATAGGGGACCATGGGGAGCCGGTCGGACAGCATGCTGGACTTGTGATCCTGTGGTCCTGGGTTCGATCCCAGGCGCCGGCGAGAAACTATGGGCAGAGTTTCTTTCACCCTATGCCCCTGTTATCTAGCAGTAAAATAGGTACCTGGGTGTTAATCAGCTGTCACGGGCTGCTTCCTGGGGGGTGGAGGCCTGGTCGAGGACCGGGCCGCGGGGACACTAAAGCCCCGAAATCATCTCAAGATAACCTCAAGATAACCATTGTAGCCTTGAGTGTAGGAGTCTTTCCTGTCCAGCTTCTACTCTTGTGTCTTGCTGTTGTCAGCCCCTCGCGGCGGCGGCGCCTCTGGGTATTAGCCTCCCTCTCTTCCCTACCCTAAACTACCCCTACTCTGGTCTTGGTAGACGAGGTCTGTGGTTATAATGGAAGATGAGGGCAAGTCCCGGGTGGTGGGGAGCAGGAGCTCCCCTGGTTACACCAGCCGCAGGTGTCCAGCGACCTTGACGCCTTCAGGGCCTTGTCCAGGGCCCCTCTGCTGGTGTGGCGTCTTCCACTCCAGTTATATATGACCTGGTTCTTCTTGCAGCCACTTTACGGGCTCGCCATAGCCCGTGCTACATGGATATTTCCTTCTGAGTAGCTAAATATAAAATAAGAAATATGCAGCCACTGTAACGAATCATTGCTCATCGTCTCCCCGTAGTCAGCGTCAGGCGAGCATAAGAACATAGAACATAAGAACAAAGGCAACTGCAAAAGGCCTTGTGGACATGTATATGAGTGGGATTGGGTGGTTATAGATAGGAGCTGCCTCGTATGGGCCAATAGGCCTTCTGCAGTTACCTTTGTTCTTGTGTTCTAGGCCTATTGGCCCATACGAGGCAGCTCCTATTTATAACCACCCAATCCCACTCATTTACATACGATGATAGAAGCACACAGCTTCTATCCTCGCCTAACATAGGTCTCCAACTAGGCCAGTGTGCATAACATACACACACAAACAAAGTGCATACGTTTGCCACTACATTGTTGCTGGAGCTAAGAGGATTAAGCTGTGAGGATAGGTTGAAGGAACTGGACCTCACAATTTAAGAGAACAGACAAAACAAAAACAGATATGATCACGACATACATGATACTGAGGTGAATAGACCCGGTGGTCAAGGACAGCCATTTTAGGTTAAGAGAAAGTAGAACAAGAAGACACAAGTGGAAGCTGGAAACACATGCGAGTCGAAGAAAGGTATACTCGTACCCTGTACGGGGTCAAGGAGAGGAATGCACCGAGAAGTCATAGAAGCCAGCTCAATCCACAACTTTAAGTTCGACAAAGATTTTGATGCTCAAAATAGGTGAGCTGTAACGCACCAGGTATAAGAAAGGTAATACGCGGGACATAGGTGAACCCCGACAGAGAGAGTGCATCTTCTGCCAAACTGTCACAGAAAAGCCATTACTTCACTATCTTCAGGAATGTGAAGCAACCAGTGACCTTAAAAGAGCTTTAAGAGTTCCTGAATCATGCAGTGGCCACCCTGAAGCCATCAACACAGCACTCTCCTGGTCAACAAAGGTGTCCAGCAGCTGGACACCCTCATAAAGACTGTGAAGCAGTATCCTCCCCCGCGATAACAGCTTGATGGTTAAATGCAACCTCAGAATACTGAGAAAAAAAAATTGTACCACTTACGAGCTATTCATGCCCGTGCCACCTCTTGGGTGGCTTAATCTTCATCAATCAATCAATCGGACGTAGGTGGCCTTTGGTGCCATGTAGTCAGTGATAGGTGTTAGGTAAGCAGCAGTAAGGGATCCGCTGTTATTCTCAGTGGTGAGTATTGCATCAAGGTCCCACCTGGTCGCACGCGCCACATTCCCGGAGTTCAAGGCCGCGCCATCGTCAGGGGGTGGGGCAGGTGCTCTGGGGAAGGGACCCCTCCCTCTCCACCCTCTGGAGGGGGAGAGCTTTGTCTCCCACGTGTACGCCTGTGGCTGTCTTGCCTCTTGACCGTCTGTGTTCTTGTTTACTGCGGTGTTTATGTAAGAGGGTGTGTGTGGTGTGCGCGCATCACTACGGTGCTGGAGGGCGGTACAGCGCCGCTAGTTGCCTCTGTTCTTTGCCTCTTCAGAATAAAGGAAAGTGCAGGCGGCCTTATTGGCTGGTAGGAGGCAGCTCGTGTCTATATCCACACAAACGTATGCCTGAAACCCTACAGCGGGGCCACGTATAGCGTGGTGCGTGATGTACGTACGTACGTGTGTGTGTACTCACCTAGTTGTATTTGCGGGGGTTGAGCCTTGCTCTTTGGTCCCGCCTCTCAACCGTCAATCAACAGGTGTACAGATTCCTGAGCCTACTGGGCTCTATAATATCTACACTTGAAACTGTGTATGGAGTCAGCCTCCACCACATCACTGTGTGTCCGTGTCCGTCGTGCTCATCTTTTGTGCCAGGTTCACCCAGCTGTTGTCCCTCCTGACCCCGCTCCCAGGCCTCGCCCAGGCCAGGTTCGGACGCAGGTTCGAATCCTCGTCACGGCCCTTGTGGATTTGTTCACCTTTCTCTGAGCTCCACTGCTCAGTAACCCGGTACATTGTGCAGTGTAAAATCCCCTCGTGTGCCTGTTGAGGAGGAACATATATGTACACATAATGGCTGGCGTGAGGGTGTAGTGGTGTAGCCGGGAGCGGAAGTTTGAGGTGATAGTGAGAAGAGTAATAACTGTTGGGTGTAAACAAGGACCCGCTAAACATGGGTCAGTGGACTAGACTAACTAATGTGTTTTGTTCTAGTTAACACCCGCGTCTCAACAAGAAAATAGAACAAAGCAATTAAGATACTTAAACTGTTGATTCCTAACTGGACGTCAACTAGACCAATTATACATTTTTGTGTTCATGTTTTGTAACTTTATAATTTTCTTTACTTATTTTTTTCACATGTAGGAAACTTGAATAAAGTAAAGGCTTTAGAAATGAGTTAATTTATGTTTTGTGATGTGATACAGCATGAGAGACCAAGCCCAGAATGAGCCAAACATTGTGTCAGGTGGAGTGTCACTTTGTGATAAAGGCTCCGGGGGTGAATGACACTGGAATAGCTTTACAAGAAGCATTGCTTCACACACAACTGGCATCCAAGAGCGGCATCCTGCACTCACGCTCGCACACCTCATGCACCTGTTCACCTAGGACTACATGGGTAACAACTGGCAGTTGGACAGCCGCTACGGGCTCTTGCTTCCTGGGGATTAGTGTTTGTGTGTGTGTGTGTGTGTATGTGTGTACTCACCTATTTGTGCTTGCGGGGGTTGAGCTCTGGCTCTTTGGTCCCGCCTCTCAACTGTCAATCAACAGGTGTACAGGTTCCTGAGCCTATTGGGCTCTATCATATCTACACTTGAAACTGTGTATGGAGTCAACCTCCACCACATCACTGTCTAATGCATTCCATTTGTCAACTACTCTGACACTAAAAAAATTCTTTCTTGAATTCTTAAAAAAAAATGTGTGTGTGTGTGAACATATTTACATACATAAGGTGGGTTAGAGATGAATGAACACACGGGTATGGGTTGTTGTTGTTGTTGTTAGAGCTTTAGCTACTCAGGACGAAGTGTCCATGTAGCACGGGCTATGGTGAGCCCGTAAGGGTGTGGGTGTAACCAGCTGGAGCTGGTGTGGGCGAGTACACGATGGATGCTCACTTGATCCTTTGTGTCGCTGCTCCCTCGGGGACAGGAAGTCCGCGCGCGGCTTGCTGAGGGGGCAAGGCTGCTGCTGCTGCTCACCCTTCCAGTTGCCGCTCTAAAGGATCGGCACTTAACCAGATTAAGCGAGCGTAGCGCACCCATTAAGCACCCGCCACTGTCTCTCCCGGGTTCACGGGAGACATCTCCCGTCACGCAGGGTGCAGTCGCACCTCCACAGATCTCCAGTATCAGCTCTTGATACTGGTAATGGCTCAAAAGGGCCACCACTTACGGGTTATTCGTGCCCGTGCCACCTTTTGGGTGGCTTAATCTTCATCAATCAATCAATCAATCTCCGGGGTTATACTTGCTGCTTCCAAACAGGTCTGGCGGGCCAGGTTCACCTCTGGCTTGTACCTTGTACTGAGCTGTGGGCGTGGGTGGTGTTCCGTGCTGGTGTTGTCCCGTGCTGGTGGTGTTCCGTGCTGGTGGTGTTCCGTGCTGGTGTTGTTCCGTGCTGGTGTTGTTCCGTGCTGGTGTTGTCCCGTGCTGGTGGTGTTCCGTGCTGGTGTTGTCCCGTGCTGGTGGTGTTCCGTGCTGGTGGTGTTCCGTGCTGGTGTTGTTCCGTGCTGGTGTTGTTCCGTGCTGGTGTTGTTCCGTGCTGGTGGTGTCCCGTTGGTTGGGGCACGTTAGGCCTCCCGTCCGGAATACCAGCACGAGACATGACACAGTACACGTGCACGTATTAGTTTTGTGGACAGCAGGAGACAGGGAAGACGGGCATTCCTTGCACGTGGTCAACACCACACCAGACTTGCACGTACAGCTCCCATATTTGTAGTTACCTAGTTGTACTCGCCTAGTTGTGCTTGTGGGGGTTGAGCTCTGGCTCTTTGGTCCCGCCTGTCAACTGTCAGTCAACTGTGATGTACAGATTCTTCAGCTTATTGGGCTCTATGAAATCTTCACTTGAAACATTGTATGGAGTCTGCCTGCACCACATCACTTCCTAAGGTACCTATGATACCTTCCTTCAGAGGTGTCATGGGCACAGAGAACATCAGATAACAGTATGAAAATCAGAGCTCCACGGCTCTTCAGTTTCCCACCAACAAAAATTAAGAAATATTAATCTAACACAAATAGACGTATTCAAGGAACAATTAGACGAGTTCCTGCAAGAAGTGCTGGACCAATCAGGTTGTAGTGGCGCTAATTCAGGCCACTCCAAGCAAGTCTTTTCGATTAAATTATCACAAAATAAGGCTGGCTCCCAGGCCAGGTTTCGGAAGAACTCCTCTCGGAACCGACTCCAGGTATCCTCCAGGTTAGTACCAGAAATAAATAAGGCCGCATGCTGCCCTACTAGTGCCAGCCGACCCTGATTGTGCAGGCTTCAGGTCACCCTTCTGAAGAACAAATCCACAAGGGCCGTGACGAGGATTCGAACCTGCGTCCGAGAGCATCCCAGACACTGCCTTAATAGACTGAGCTACGACAGGTCACCCTTCTGAACCTCAAGACTGGCATCGCCTATCATATTGTGCATGTGTTGAGCGGTGTGAGATGTGCTTACCGTGTGGCTGGCTTGTGTGGCGACGGTGACGGGGGCCGCTGGCTTACTGACCGTAGCCTCACACTCCCCTGCACCGACTCCCGCTCCACACAAATGGTAACAGTTAACGTATGTTGAGGAACCGGCGGGGCATTTGCCGGGTAAAACCCAGGAGTTTCCCGGGCTGTGGGAGGTGTCCAGGGGTAGATGGCTGGGGTTTGGGGGGGTGGGATAGACGACCTGCCCTTGACTTGCCCCTCCCCCCCCCCTAACCCCACCTCTACTTCTTAATAAGAACCTGCAAATCTGCGTGGAAATTCCCAAACTCTTGTCAGGAGAGGTAACGTCCGTACAAGAATCTTTCCTTCCGGGCGCCCCAGAGAGACTAGTGTGTGTTAGGGGCATCAACAATTGGGTACCCGCAGCTCTGGGTACAGGCTGGATAAGTTAAGTTTCAGTAAGGCTATATGCAAGTACTGGGAATGAGTGGATTGGGCTAGTGACTAGCATTGAAGACAGAATTAATAAGAGGAGATAAGATGGCTATATATGCGAGGGGGATGATGGGAGCCGGTCGGCCGAGCGGACAGCACGCTGGTCTTGTGATCCTGTGTTCCCGGGTTCGATCCCAGGCGCCGGCGAGAAACAATGGGCAGAGTTTCTTTCACCCTATGCCCCTGTTACCTAGCAGTAAAATAGGTACCTGGGTGTTAGTCAGCTGTCACGGGCTGCTTCCTGGGGGTGGAGGCCTGATCGAGGACCGGGCCACGGGGACACTAAAGCCCCGAAATCATCTCAAGATAACCTCAAGATAAGCTAGTGTGGAGGACTGAAGCAGGACTGAGAGTCGTGCTTCAATGCCCCCTAACTGTTGTGTAACATTGTATGTGGCAACTGTGCTATAGAAGGGTCTTCCTGGCCTGGAGCTGATCTTGCGCAGTCCCAAGCTGCTTCGTGTATTATAGAATTGTCGATAGAGGGCGCCTTATGGTACTCACCTGGTTGTGCTTGCGGGGGTTGAGCTCTTTGGTCCAACCTCTCAAATGTCAGTCAACTGGTGAAACAGTGTTACTGCAGGAGAGTACAGTATGAGAAGTCAGGATTGCGCTAGTCCCCTCAGTATCACGGTGACCCCATACCTGATAGCAACATACACCACCTACAGTGTTATCTGGGTCGGTGTGGGACAGCCAGCCCTGGCGCCCGAGACGAAGATGACCACAGGCAGCAAGTTTTGTAGCGTGTAGTTGGAGTCCCTGGTGGGGCCAGGCCGGGCTTAGAACTCTCAAACCCCCGTCTAGGTACAATCCAACTATCTAATCACTCTACTTGAAAAATGTAACTAAATCCTGCGCGGCTCAGCCTTGGCCGTGACAGCTGCGCGGTGCGGCCTTGACCGTGACAGCTGCGCGGCGCGGCCTTGACCGTGACAGCTGCGCGGCGCGGCCTTGACCGTGACAGCTGCGCGGCGCGGCCTTGACCGTGACAGCTGCGCGGCGCGGCCTTGACCGTGACAGCTGCGCGGCGCGGCCTTGACCGTGACAGCTGCGCGGCGCGGCCTTGACCGTGACAGCTGCGCGGCCTTGACCGTGACAGCTGCGCGGCCTTGACCGTGACAGCTGCGCGGCCTTGACCGTGACAGCTGCGCGGCCTTGACCGTGACAGCTGCGCGGCGCGGCCTTGACCGTGACAGCTGCGCGGCGCGGCCTTGACCGTGACAGCTGCGCGGCGCGGCCTTGACCGTGACAGCTGCGCGGCGCGGCCTTGACCGTGACAGCTGCGCGGCGCGGCCTTGACCGTGACAGCTGCGCGGCGCGGCCTTGACCGTCACAAACCGGCTTGTAGGCCGCAACAGCTCCGCTGAAGCACATGTACCAACTACTGGCTCACTGGGTCAAGCATTGAGGGGTGAGTTATGAGAGGAGACGGCGCCCAAGAGCTGTGTAACGTCGCCCAGGACACTAATCCTCCCAGAACCGAGAGGCATGAGTTAAGAGGAAAGGCGACGGGAACTAAACCTCACGTCCCTGTCACGTCACGAAGAGTCAGAGGAGATATGATCACCACCTACCTGGGGTATACCTGGAGTGGGTATCGAGAGTTGTTCTCCCCGAGCTTGGCCTTGGGCCAACCTACAACATTCTCAGAGGAATTGACAGAGTGGACAAAGACAAACTGTTTTGGGTGGAAGACGAACGAGGGAACACAGATGGCGAGGAGAAAGATGACTCATACAAGGACAATCCTGGAAGGTGAGGTCATTAAAGGCACAGTGAGGTAACGTTGTGAGAGATGCCGTGTCAAGTGAGGAGTAGTGATTACCTATGTGTAGTTACAGGATGAGAGCTACGCTCGTGGTGTCCCGTCTTCCCAGCACTCTGCTGTCATAGTGAGGAGTTTGGTGTTAGTCACCAGTACAGACCAACACTTTAGAGCCCAATGCTTAGAGAGAGGTTAAAGCCCAATAGGCTCAGGAACCTGTACACCTGTTGATTGACGGTTGAGAGGCGGGACCAAAGAGCCAGAGCTCAACCCCCGCAAGCACAACTAAGTTAGTACAACTAGGTGAGTACAAGGCCCACCTCGCTTCCTTGGGGGTCACGAATCTCTCAACCTCTGGAGGGTTATCAACACCGCGACTTACACCTTACTGACCAACCAGTAAGTACATATTAGTCCTGAAGATCATTGAGCACTGGTAAACTCGAGGTATACTTACCGAGAAGTGGGTACACCACTGGGTATATGGTATATGTATGTATATACATATATATATGACAATGGCAGACCACGACTTCAGAAGTTTACTCCTGAAGATGTATTAATATACGAAAGTACTTAAGGAAATTCCTGTTTCATTTTTCCTCCGTGGTCTGACATTTTCACATTTTTAATAACGTTTATTTTCGTGATATACACACATATATATGTATATATGTATACATATATATATGTATATATATATGGTATACATATACATATATATGTATATATATATGGTATACATATACATATATATGTATATATATATGGTATACATATACATATATATGTATGTACGTCTTACCACCACCACCCTTCACCTTGCTACCCGCGGGTATGTAAGAAACATTGTCAGAACAATCGGTGCGTGAAGCCTTGTAGAACAAGCCAACTGTTAAGAGGCGGGGCCTGGCCAGCCGGTTGATGTTGACTCTATGGCTCAACATCCGCCTCCCACACACTCTAGAATCGGTCTTGGGTAAGTCACATGTCAAGAGTGAAATTAGATTAATATGAGAGATGTGGGTATTACTCGCATAAGCCGCACGCCCGTGAAAGTTTTTGTGTTTAGTGGTTAATGGAGTTTATATAATTTGTGTAGGGTAACAAGTAGCTTGTGGTGACCCTCGCGAGGTCAAGTACGTTTATTGAGACAATAAAAAACATCTCAAAGGGATAGAGTAGCTTAGACTATTTCTACCCTCCTCTACTTCAAGTCCTTCAAGGGGCGCACACATCCAGTGAGCACAAACCCACAAGTCACAGTACAAGAATGCCATTTAACACTGTAGGTTAATAATATAGTAACTACAACATATAAGTGTTACAACACTCTTGGGAGGGTAAAATGCTTGTAGCTCCTAAGTATTCTCATACCATTATCACACATCCAATTTGCTGTGATACACTACTGTCAAGGTCAGGTTTGGCAGGCCCTCGGGACACGCCCTCTACTTTATGTATAGTAAAGGGTCGGCCGAGCGGACAGCACGCTGGACTTGTGATCGTGTGGTCCTGGGTTCCATCCCAGGCGCCGGCGAGAAACAATGGGCAGAATTTCTTTCACCCTATGCCCCTGTTACCTAGCAGTAAAATAAGTACCTGGGTGTTAGTCAGCTGTCACGGGCTGCTTCCTGGGAGTGGAGGCCTGGTCGAGGACCGGGCCGCGGGGACACTAAAAGCCCCGAAATCATCTCAAGACAATCTCAAGACATAGTATAACACACAGCTCGGAATGAGTGCCGCTAATATATATATCATGTTCTCACGTGTTGGAGTTTGTGAAGATAACGGTGTTTGTTCTTTTACAGGTGAGTAGATGAGTCCTGGCGGGGAGCGGTGTGGAGAGAGACGTGAACAGGACCTGGCAGCGCCCTCTGGTGAGCCTCTGGTATACACACTTTTTTTTTGAAGACGTAGAATAAACTACGAGATTATAGGTGTTGAGTTGGGACATGATGGAGGTTGTGAGCGTATTGGATGCTGGCCCTCGGGCTCCCACCTCGTCATGACTTGAGGCTTGTAGCTCGCATTATTTCTTCATAGTGTAGTGTAGTGTGTGTGTGTGTGTGTGTGTGTGTGTGTGTGTGTGTGTGTGTGTGTGTGTGTGTGTGTGTGTGTGTGTGTGTGTGTGTGTGTCGGGGGAAGGGGGGGGGAGACAGTGAGCAGTCACAAGGCGGCCAGAGTTGACACGACGGATTCCGGTAGGAAATGCCAGCGTTTGGGAATGACCTGACCAGCAAGACAAAAAGGTCACCACTGGCGGAACCCGTTGTGACTCAAGGTCAGTATATAGTGCAAGAGGGGAAGGGAAGGGAGGGGGAGGGGGGTGAGTGACTGCGAGGGGAAGTGAGGATGGTACGTGCCTCGGACCATGGTCCACACAATACCACCAACAGGTGCACTGTTAGCACTAGACAAGGGGCTTCCCTCACCCCGCCCCCCGGACCCCCCAAACCCCCCAGACCCCCCCCCCCCCCCTCCACAAGGACACACAAGACCCAACAACTCTACGAACCCTCGGCCTTTCTCTTCATTTATAAGTCCAACAGGATGTGTTGTTTATTGACATAGATACCTGGCTATTTATGCAGCCACCCCTAAATTATATGAAGGGTTACAGAGTTTGTGTCCTGGATTGTACCTGGATGGGGTTCTGAGAGTGCTTCTACTCCCCCAAGGGCTTCTGCTTGACTTGTGAGATCTTGGTCCAATAGGTCGTTGCTTGGAGCGGTTCGTCTTATTACCCAAAGCTTTCAAGCATTACGTATGTAATGCAGAACTTACATATTTACTCAGTATAATGTTGGTGCTGAATGTAGAACATGAAAAAACATATTTTTACTCTGAAATAATATCATTGTAATACGAAATTAGACGAAACTTAAGTGACAAGTGACGCCACAGGAAGTCGACGATCCAAGCGACAATGTCGTGGCTTTGGCTAATTAGATGGACCCAATTTCGTTATAAAATGATATTATTTTAGAGTCAAAATATATTTCGTGTTCTACATTCAGCACCAACATTATAGTGAGTAAATATATCATAGTCCTTCATTACTTACCTAATGCTAGGAAACTTTGGGTGATTAGAGGGACCCATTTGTGGACACTTAGGTGTGAGAGAGGTGGTGTGTTCAGCAGGACTGGATCCTGGCTCCAAATTGGTGTAGGAGGAAAGCAACTTGGTGGCGCCACCAAGTTTACGGGCTCACCATAGCCCGTGCTACTTGGTGGTGCCACCAAGTTCACGGGCTCACCATAGTCCGTGCTACTTGGAACGTAATGTTCCCAGTAGCTGAATCTATAAGAACAACAACAGGTGGCGCCACAGGACACCTCGTCCAGTCATCAGGGCTACACTCGCCACCCTCCTAACACCCTTTATTCATACAGGCATTAACAATCTCAAACATAAATGAGTTATTTTCAGGATCATGTTGTATTTGGGAGGGGGGGGGGGTACTCTCAGCCTGATATGCGTCGTATTTGTAGCGGTTTTGCCTACACATCACAGTTGGAACCTAGGCGGTGGAACCTTGTGGAGGCCTGGTCGACGACCGGGCCGCGGGGACGCTAAGCCCCGGAAGCACCTCAAGGTAGGCTTCATATATACCCAAATAGTCTGTATAAGCGTCAATATTGCGGTGCTTAATACATCGCTAAGGCAGCGGTATTTTGACGATGGGGGGGGGGGGGAGGAGAGGAAATGTTGCAAATTGGAGTGAATTAAGTGTGACTACTACTGGCTGCACCCGGAAGTAATGGCCAGTGTTATTTTGACTCCTTGTTTAGCGTCGCCTTCCTGAAACAACCTGCGGTTTCTCCTTGTCTGCCGCAAGGCGCTGTTTCCTAGTACTGCTATATTTGTGTGTGTATTCACCCAGTTGTATTCCCCTAGTTGTGCTTGCGGGGGTTGAGCTCTGGCTCTTTGGTCCCGCCGCCTCTTAACTGTCAATCAACTGGTGTACAGATTCCTGAGCCTACTGGGCTCTATCACACAGGATAGTTAGTGTGTGTGTGTGTAGGTTTTCTTCCAGCTGGTAAATCAGAATACAGGAAGTGCGCGAATGTGGAATCTGATCTTCGCATTAAACCGTCAACAGTTGAACCTGAAATTCGATTCCTTGTCAATAAAGGCGCCTCAATCGTTTCATTAAACAGGTTATTCGTGTTTTACCGCTCAATTTTTTGTTAAATTGTATTCGCAGTCGAGAGGAAAATTGGGAACCATTAGTCGTTAGTTAATAAACGCTTTCTTGTAAGACAAAAGCTTTTGGGGAAATGGGGTCTTTGGTAAAAATTCCAACGGAAAAAAAAAGAGTTGCTTGGTGCTGGAAAGACTGGAACCGGCGGAGTGGAACATTACACAGGACGCCGCGCCATGAGGTCAAATACCAAGAGCTTAGTACAGAGTGATGCAAGTGTCACCAACTTCAGGGGAAACAGGCGATAAGTGTTGAATTTTTACGGTCGTAACTAAGAGTGAGCGTAGCGTGAGGCAGAATGACAGTAACAGGGGTGGATAATAACGAGTGTGTTGGAATGTGAGAGTTGGGAAGAGTGCGTTGGGTGCGGCTGGAGCTCAAGGCCGGGAGTGTCGCCTGTGTGTGTGTGTGTGTGTGTCACTCTGGCCGGGAGTGTCGCCTGTGTGTGTGTGTGTCACTCTGGCCGGGAGTGTCGCCTGTGTGTGTGTGTGTGTCACTCTGGCCGGGAGTGCCGCCTGTGTGTGTGTGTCACTCTGGCCGGGAGTGTCGCCTGTGTGTGTGTGTCACTCTGGCCGGGAGTGTCGCCTGTGTGTGTGTGTGTCACTCTGGCCGGGAGTGCCGCCTGTGTGTGTGTGTCACTCTGGCCGGGAGTGTCGCCTGTGTGTGTGTGTGTCACTCTGGCCGGTAGTGCCGCCTGTGTGTGTGTCACTCTGGCCGGGAGTGCCGCCTGTGTGTGTGTGTCACTCTGGCCGGGAGTGTCGCCTGTGTGTGTGTGTCACTCTGGCCGGGAGTGCCGCCTGTGTGTGTGTGTCACTCTGGCCGGGAGTGTCGCCTGTGTGTGTGTGTGTGTCACTCTGGCCGGGAGTGTCGCCTGTGTGTGTGTGTGTCACTCTGGCCGGGAGTGTCGCCTGTGTGTGTGTGTGTCACTCTGGCCGGGAGTGCCGCCTGTGTGTGTGTGTCACTCTGGCCGGGAGTGTCGCCTGTGTGTGTGTGTGTCACTCTGGCCGGGAGTGCCGCCTGTGTGTGTGTGTCACTCTGGCCGGGAGTGCCGCCT
Organism: Procambarus clarkii; assembly: GCF_040958095.1. Classification (NCBI taxonomy): domain Eukaryota; kingdom Metazoa; phylum Arthropoda; class Malacostraca; order Decapoda; family Cambaridae; genus Procambarus; species Procambarus clarkii. The sequence goes on from NC_091181.1 coordinate 31,158,390, forward strand.
GTGTGTGTGTGTCACTCTGGCCGGGAGTGCCGCCTGTGTGTGTGTGTCACTCTGGCCGGGAGTGCCGCCTGTGTGTGTCACTCTGGCCGGGAGTGCCGCCTGTGTGTGTCACTCTGGCCGGGAGTGCCGCCTGTGTGTGTCACTCTGGCCGGGAGTGCCGCCTGTGTGTGTCACTCTGGCCGGGAGTGCCGCCTGTGTGTGTCACTCTGGCCGGGAGTGCCGCCTGTGTGTGTCACTCTGGCCGGGAGTGCCGCCTGTGTGTGTCACTCTGACCGGGAGTGCCGCCTGTGTCACTCTGGCCGGGAGTGCCGCCTGTGTGTGTCACTCTGACCGGGAGTGCCGCCTGTGTGTGTCACTCTGACCGGGAGTGCCGCCTGTGTGTGTCACTCTGGCCGGGAGTGCCGCCTGTGTGTGTCACTCTGGCCGGGAGTGCCGCCTGTGTGTGTCACTCTGACCGGGAGTGCCGCCTGTGTCACTCTGACCGGGAGTGCCGCCTGTGTCACTCTGACCGGGAGTGCCGCCTGTGTGTGTCACTCTGGCCGGGAGTGCCGCCTGTGTGTGTCACTCTGGCCGGGAGTGCCGCCTGTGTGTGTCACTCTGACCGGGAGTGCCGCCTGTGTCACTCTGGCCGGGAGTGCCGCCTGTGTGTGTCACTCTGACCGGGAGTGCCGCCTGTGTGTGTCACTCTGGCCGGGAGTGCCGCCTGTGTGTGTCACTCTGACCGGGAGTGCCGCCTGTGTCACTCTGGCCGGGAGTGCCGCCTGTGTGTGTCACTCTGGCCGGGAGTGCCGCCTGTGTCACTCTGGCCGGGAGTGCCGCCTGTGTGTGTCACTCTGACCATTAGCTCATTTATCCCGGTAGTGTGAGGTGTGGATGGTTTGGTGGTGAGTGGTGTGGGTGGCTTGGTGGCCGCTTTGTCTAACTGCTACATTCACCTTCACTCTTACTTCCACCACCTTCCGTTACACACTCTCCTGTGGGCGTCGCTGGGAGAGTTGGTGATTATTATCTGTGTGTTGCTGGGATGATCGTCTCCCGGGGCCCAGGAGGCGTCCTGTCACCCCTCCTGCTGCTGCTGCCCGACGTCAACAACCAAACTGGTTTTTATGGGATTTAGGCACAGGATCCAACCCGTTCTCGCACTTGCTTATAGTCAATATCTTGCTTATGAATAAGTGCATATGTGGCATACTAATTTATTGTGAATATTTGAGTTTACCTTGAAAAGCTGAATAGAAAACCACAACCTAACCTAACCTTCTTAGTATGTTAAGATATTACAATTAGTGCTGAACCTATACCTATATTGATATTACAGTTTTATAAAAATAATAAAACAAAACTAAAATTTAAATAAATTGTAAAGTAACTCAGGATATTGTCAAATTTTGTATAAAATCTCTATTGTTTAATAAAACTGAGAGAAAAAGTTAGTGCCTTGAAAAAAATATGGCTTGGAATATGTCACATATATGCTTATTTATATGCGAAATAGTGACTATAAGTCATATATGTGCTGTCTTGTGCGAGAGCAGGTTGCAACATCACACAGCGGAACCTATTAGGTTCATAAGTGCTATGTCCCCCCTCAACCCTCCCGCAGAACACGATCCACTACTACCACCATTATATCCGTCACCGACAGATATCCAGACTAGAGATATCAAATAATATACACGTGGAAAATACTAGAGGGCCAAGTCCCAAATCTACACAATAAAATAACAACATACTGGAGTGAACGATATGGAAGAAAATGCAGAATAGAACCAGTGAAGAGCAGAGGTGCCATAGGCACAATCAGAGAACACTATAAACATCAGAGGTCCGCGGTTGTTCAACATCCTCCCAGCGAGCATAAGAAATATTGCCGGAACAAACTTGACATCAAGATAAAACTAGCTTGTTTCCTTAAAGAAGTGTCCGACCAACCGGGCTGTGGTGGGTATGTGGGCCTGCGGGCTGCTCCAAGCAACAGCCTGGTGGACCAAACTCTCACAAGTCGAGCCTGACCTCGGGCTGGGTTTGGGGAGTAGAACAACTCCCAGAACCCCATCAACCAGGTATCGTCACGTACAACTGGGGACAGGGAGGTGGTCAATTGTCCCAGCCTCCTCTAGAACTGTGGCCTGGCTGGTCAGAACTGTGGCCTGGCTGGTCAGAACTGTGGCCTGGCTGGTCAGAACTGTGGCCTGGCTGGTCAGAACTGTGGCCTGGCTGGTCAGAACTGTGGCCTGGCTGGTCAGAACTGTGGCCTGGCTGGTCGGAACCGTGGCCTGGCTGGTCAGAACCGTGGCCTGGCTGGTCAGAACCGTGGCCTGGCTGGTCAGAACTGTGGCCTGGCTGGTCAGAACTGTGGCCTGGCTGGTCAGAACTGTGGCCTGGCTGGTCAGAACCGTGGCCTGGCTGGTCAGAACTATGGCCTGGCTGGTCAGAACCGTGGCCTGGCTGGTCAGAACTGTGGCCTGGCTGGTCAGAACTGTGGCCTGGCTGGTCAGAACTGTGGCCTGGCTGGCCAGAACTGTGGCCTGGCTGGTCAGAACTGTGGCCTGGCTGGCCACAACTCACCAATGGAATGTTTAGGCTTTGCAAAGTGTCGTTGTATTTCCCCTTATATTTGACGAGACGACATTAATAGGATTTACAGTAATATGTTATTATATTTATAAGTAATAAAGCTTTTATATTAGTGGCTCATAGTTTCAGCTCCAAAAGAACTTATGTATACATTTAAATTCACTGTATTATAGCAAAAGAAGAGAAATATTTTTATGTCGAAGAGTATTTTTTGCTTTTTGTTATTTTTATAATTAGATATAAGTGTGGAAATGAAAATATTATACAAGATATAAATCGTATTAAATGGTTTTATACAAAATATGGACGTGTTTGAGAAAGCAGGAGAAGGTCACACTTAATGGCAGACGAGGAGTCACAATAACGTGGCTGAAATCGACTTGAGAATGGTCTAGGACGGACCGAAACGTCGTCGTCCCTTCACTTTCTTGTGTGGTTTGGTCACACTTAATGCTTAGACGGCAGCGGGTTCCCCACCTTTGGTCTGGAGAATACAAGTGTGTCTCAAGCGTATGGTCATTGACTTGGTCTCACTCTAATTTCAGAGATCCCCTAACCACTTGGGCTGGACGGTAGAGCGATGGTCTCGCTTCATGCCGGTCAGCGTTCTATTCCCGACCATCCAAGTGGTTTGGGCACCATTCCTTCCCTCTGTAACAGTTATTACACCCCCCGTCCCATCCCAAATCCTTATCCTGACCCCTTCCCAGTGCTATATAGTCGTAATGGCTTGGTGCTTTCCTCCCCTGACCATTACCTCCCTTCCATCCTGGAAGATTGGACTTGCTGTCCTTCAGAGTTGAAATTCCAAAGTGTTGAGTAAGTGTCCTTGTAGCAATGTAGGGCCGGCTTCACACTTCTCACGACTTCTACCTCTGAAATATCTGGCGAGTTTTATCAAACAAAAAAGATTCAAATATATATTTAGGTTAAGGATCTTGAGGTTATCTTGAGATGATTTCGGGGCTTTTTTTTTAGTGTCCCCGCGGCCCGGTCCTCGACCAGGCCTCCACCCCCAGGAAGCAGCCCGTGACAGCTAACTAACTCCCAGGTACCTATTTTACTGCTAGGTAACAGAATTGCAACAGAAGGATTGGCGAAGTCCATAAAAAAGAGAGTCCCTTCGCCCCCATAAAGCAGAAGAACACTGTGATATTTTACACAAAGGCGACGTGATTGGCGAAATGTGCCTCGAAAAACAGTAGCTGCGCCAAGAGATAATGGTCATTTATCTTGTTTTAGTTGGCCACGAGGCCATCGACCACCACCACCTCGAGGTGGCCTTGGAGTGGCTAGTAGCGGAGCCGATGGACCGCGGGATAGGGATAGCTGCAGGGACGTAATGTGACGGTGACAAGTGCACAACAGGTACTCTGAGAGCAACCCGTTCTCGCACTTGGTTACAGTCAATATTGGCTTATTTAATAAGTGCATATGTGACATACTAATTGATTGTGAATATTTTAGTTTACCTTGAAAAGCTTCATAGAAAACACCGACCTCACCTAACCTTCTTAGTATGTTAAGATAAGCATCTTATTGCTTCTTAATTACAATTATTATTTAACCTATACCGTTGAACGGGTTGCTGAGAGAGAACTCTATCAACATCAGAGCCTGTCCGAGACTGTTCAACACGCTTCCACTACTCAAGCATAAGCAAGCATAAGAAATGTTGCCATAACAACCGTGGACATCTTCAAGAGGAAACTAGATTTATTCCTCCAAGGAGTGCCGGACCAACCGGGCTGTGGTGGGTATGTGGGCCTGCGGGCCGGTCCAAGCAACATCCTGGTGGACCAAACTCTCACAAGTCAAGCCTGGCCTCGGGCCGGACTTGGGGAGGTAGAACTCCCAGAACCCCATCAACCAGGTATCAACCAGGTAAACTACCACCCAGCTCCCAACACCGCTAACTACACTGAGATGAAATGTGACGTATCCTTGAGTAGCAACAAAGACCCGATCTACCAAACCACACCCAACCTGGTCATGACGACCCTCGGACGACACGTGTCTTATATCTCCTCTAGACAGCATGTGATATGTTTGGTCTGTCCAGGGTTGGAAGCCAGACGCTCGGGGCTAACCTCGCCCAACTTTGTAGGGTGACTGGCGAGGGGTTGGTGACCCACATGGACAGGTCAGGGTCGGCCCTATTGGTCGTTAAAAAAATTGTCAGGCCCCCATGGTAACCCCTCCACGAATTTGATGGTAACCCTGGCACCAGTTTGACCCAGTAAAAAAATAAGAAATCCAATTCTTATTTAAAACATTATGCACTAATGTGAAAAAAATTATTCCCCCAAAATTAATTATTTATTCCATAATTATTCCATAATTTAAAAATTATACTTGCCATTGTTTGGGTGTAACAAGGTGACCAAATTACATAATGTTGACGTCATGGAAATTAGTCGGTCAGAGGCCCAATTGCCATTAGCATTTTGGGACGTGTTGAAATACTAGTCGGGATGCCACAAGGGAATATATCCAGTAGTACGCTCTCATGCTCACATCATCCATTGGTGTGTCTGTCAGAACAATCACAACACAAACAAATAAATGGGTTGGAATCAATTTCCAGAGAAACTTGTGAATAGGGTGGAATATGATAGTCCCTACTCTCATCCCCCCACCCCCTTTTCCTTCCCCTCCCCCCCCCCCTATTCCTTCCCCTCCCCCCCCCCTATTCCTTCCCCTCCCCCCCCTATTCCTTCCCCTCCCCCCCCCCTATTCCTTCCCCATCTCCCTCCCATGAGCAGTAGTGTGTGGCTTGAACAACCAGGCTCGCTGATGAATCATGTGGTCATGCTCAGCCACCAAGTTTTATCACCTTCGCTTTGACTTGTGTTTGGGAATGAAGTACGTACGTACACACACACACACACACACACACACACACACACACACACACACACACACACACACACACACACACACACACACACACACACACACACACACACACACATCGACCGGGTAAACAAGGACGAACTTTTCAACACTGGTGGGACGCGAACAAGGGGACACAGGTGGAAGCTGAGTACCCAAATGAGCCACAGAGACGTTAGAAAGAACTTTTTCAGTGTCAGAGTAGTTAGCAAATGGAATGCATTAGGAAGTGATGTGGTGGAGGCTGACTCCATTCACAGTTTCAAATGTAGATATGATAGAGCCCAATAGGCTCAGGAATCTGTACACCAGTTGATTGACGGTTGAGAGGCGGGACCAAAGAGCCAGAGCTCAACCCCCGCAAGCACAATTAGGTAAGTACAATTAGGTAAGTACACACACACACGTACGCACGCACGCGGATGTGGAGAGACTCGCACCATGGAGTAGGGTAATTATGATAGCTTAAATGAAACCCCCTTCACACGCATACATTAATTCGGTATATGTAGGGCGTTAAGACCTCTTTCAAGGGCAGGCGAGGTTGACTGATATGGAGTAGACAGTGGCACACTTTGGGGTGTCCCAGCCCTCTCTCAGGTCAACTGTGGCAGCTCTAAAGTATCCAGACACAGTGTCCGGATACTTTACACAGTTTTCTGTGTCTGAAAAACCGTTTACAAAGAAACGGTAAACATCTGAAAGACTGTTGACCTCCTTGAAGCACATGGGGGGTGTGTGTTTTCTCTTGCATAAGGTGCCAGAGGTCTGCTTCATCATGTATACTGTGTGCGTGTGTGTGTGTGTGCGTGTGTGTGTGTGTGTGTGTGTGTGTGTGTGTGTGTGTGTGTGTGTGTGTGTGTGTGAGTGGCCCTGGTGACCTTATTAGGTTGGGACCTATTCTGGGGTTGCTTACCAGGTGAGCTACTCTCCCTCTCCGCTCAACACACCAGTGTCAATATTTTGATAACAGCAGCAGTGGGGGAGGATAGGTGACTCCCACCCACCTATCCTACCTATCCCACCTATCCTATGAACCTACTTAAGTTATTGTGTGGGGGTTGTTTCAGCTCTCGGGTCCGGCCTCTCAAGGTGCAGTAAATGAGTGTAAAGGTTTCAGAGGCCTTTGTGGCTCTCGTATATCTACATTTCATAAACATGTTGTTAACATTTGTTTATTATACTGACACTAAGCAGTGTAGTGGTAGCATGTTTGCATCGCAGGCGAGAGGACCCGGGTTTGAGTCCACAGCAGGGCGAGACGGTTAGATACAAGTAATTGGGGATCCTTGATGTTAAACGTTTGGCGGATCGTGTTTTGTTTAAGCTGCAACACTAGTTCCAGTGCCTGGTCCAAGAGCTACATCGTAACCGAACATGTTGTTTCTAACGTCCCGTGTGGCACAGTCTGGGTACTTGGCGACCATCTGGTGTCCCCTTAACTGTATCCTCATGTGAATGAGCTTAAGCTTGTCTCTGTCTCCCTGATCTATTTCACAGAGGTGTAGTCTTCCCTCGTAACTCAAGCCTCCCAGCTCCGGGACTAGTCTGGTGGCTTAACCTCTGGACTTTCTCTAGCTTGGTTTTGTGCACGAGGAGACAGGGTCGCCATGCCACTTGCAGATAGTCAGAGTTTGTCTGACATGATGTATCGGGTCCTGACTGGAGGACTGACTGCGTGTTCAGGTTTGTAACGGGCCAGTCGTCATGTTGAGCAATAAAGCCATAGGCATACAATCGACTTGAGAATGGTCCAGGACGGACCGAAACGTCGTTGTCCCTTCACCTTCTAGTGTGTGGTCTGGTCAACACGCCTAGTGTGTGGTCTGGTCAAGACGCCATAGGCAGGTAATATTGAGCAGTCAGCAGGCGCCCCAGACGGTAAGTGGAGCAGGGTGTGTGAGACCCGTGTACACACACCAGCCACTTCTCTGTAGTAAGGAAGATAGAGATCTACAGGTGAAGGCATAAGTTTAGAGATGGATAATGTAGCCATGAGGTAACATGGGGATTCTCCAAGTGGCACTCTTGCCTTTGTGGCACACATTGACTCTCTAAGTGAGAGGGGGGGGGCGGTGTGGGGGTAATGAGTGAGCGAGGGGGTGTAATAGGTGTAGAGGGAACATGTGATGTAACCCGCCACAATAGTGGTAGTGTTACCTGCCCCAGGGAAGGTCAGGGAGTTGCTGGGCGGGTCGGTATGGACGGTGGGGGGGGGAGTATATGGCTATGTTTGGTAAAGGAGAGGGGTAAGTAATGGCTATGTACTCACCTAATTGTGCTTGCGTGGGTTGAGCTCTGGCTCTTTTGGTCCCGCCTCTCAACTGTCAATCAACTGGTGTACAGGTTCCTGAGCCTATTGGGCTCTATCATATCTACACTTGAAACTGTGTATGGAGTCAGCCTCCACCACATCACTGCCTAATGCATTCCACCTGTTAACTACTCTTGACACTGAAAAAGTTGTTTCTAACGTCCCTGTGGCTCATTTAAGTACTCGTTTAGGAGACGGAGTAGAAGGGGCTCGGTGTACAAGGTTTGGTGGGGTGGGGGGGTGGGGTCAGTGTATTGGTCAGTATGGTGTGGTGGGGGGCGGTGAGGGGAGGGAAGAGGGAGAGAAGGGGGGGGGGGTCACGGTTGACACGAAGCACCACTTGGGGAGAACAATCCAACAAGACCACAATAAAGTGGCTGTGGTCGGTAGTAAAATATGAGACGGCCTCGTCATCCGCTTAGGTGGTGAAGGACGGACGGGTCGGTGTGGCAATGTTTTCCTCCTCGCTACACCACACCTCGACTCATTGTTCTGTTGTCTCTCTCCTCCCCCGCACACCCGGCCCCCGAATGTTGGCCCTAGTCTACCGCCAGGGAGGTGGTGGTGAGTGCCACTCCACCCGAGGAAGCGGAGTGGCACTCGCGTCAAGCGGTACTACTCCACTTGCTGGTCAGAGGGAGGGCCTGGTGGGGAAACGTCACCCGCATTGAGCTTCACAGTACCGTCACCACGCTAGCTAGCACTCGGCTCCCAGCCCTTGTCACACCTGCAAACACATGTAGACTCTCTCTAGCTCTTTGGCTCTGGTTCTCTGGCTCTCTCTCTGGCTCTCTCTGGCTCTCTCTCTCTGGCTCTCTCTCTCTGGCTCCCTCTCTCTGGCTCCCTCTCTCTGGCTCTCTCTCTCTGGCTCTCTCTCTCTGGCTCTCTCTCTCTGGCTCTCTCTCTCTCTGGCTCTCTCTCTCTCTGGCTCTCTCTCTCTCTGGCTCTCTCTCTGGCTCTGGCTCGCTGATACAGTTGGATATAGAAGTATGAAGGTGTTTACGTTGGTGATGATGGGGGAAGCGCGACCTTGCCGCCCGCGGGGGGGTCATCACTATACTGCTGCTGCTATTGGTGTAGAGTTGGCGGCGTGTATAGCAAGCAAGTTGTTGTGGGGGGCCGGTCACTCCCCGCGCGATTTCACACTAGCCTCATCTTGGGGTTGAGGCGGCGGCTTGTAGGGCCTTCACCTCACTGACTTACTCCGCCTCCTTCCCTCTCATCCTTGTTCTTATAGTACTTGTAAATTGAACCTGTCGATTACTTGTACTCGCAGAGTACCTGTGTCCGTGCGCGCGTTAACTGCTCGGGCTCGGGAGTAGGTCTGCTTTTTTTGAGAGAGAGAGATTGATATATACAAGAGTTGTTACATTCTTGTACAGCCACTAGTACGCGTAGCGTTACGGGCAGGTCCCATGGGATATATTTTTTCAATATTTCCTACCACAGTCATGGCTATACATTTACAATGCTAACCAGTTGATATACATTTCCTCCTGGCCTCCACGGGCAGGGTTGGAGATATGCTAGATATCATATAGCTCAGTGATGTATTGAGCCATCGTCCACACAAGGTGACTGTAGTGCTTCTACAATGCTCACCATAATACATGCATGCATACATACATACATTTATGTCTGTCATACATAAACAGTGTTCGAGGTATATTCTTGTACACACAATGTGATAAATGTGCGTTTATCGATGAAATGTGATTCTGACCAGCTGACAGAGACAGAGACAGACAGACAGGAACCAGAGAGTAACAGTCAGGGGCGAGAAGTCAGACTGGGGAACAGTATGAGTGGTGTACCTCAAGGATCGGTGCTGGGACCAGTTCTATTTCTAATTAGAACTCTTGTTTGTCGTTGTTTGCAGATGACACGAAATTAATGAGACGAGTTGATAGATGAGGATTGTAGGATCCTGGAAGAGGACATGACAAATTTGCATAGATGGTCAGAGAAATGGCTACAAGAGTTCAACACGACCAAATGCAAAGTGATGGAAATGGGAACAGGTGACAAGAGATCAGAGGGACAGTTCACAGTGAAGAGAAACTGTCTACCTGTGACGACTTGAGAAAGAGACCTGGGAGTGGACGTAACACCAAATCTAACACCCGTGGGGCGCGCGCGCGCGCGCGCACACACACACACACACACACACACACACACACACACACACACACACACACACACACACACACACACACACACACACACACACAGACAGACAGACAGACAGACAGTACTAGACAAATGTATGGGCCGCCCTGCTCGAGGGTTACCTTGAGGTGCTTCCGGGGCTTTGCGTTCCCGCGGCCCGGTCCTGGTACATGACGTCAGGAGGTTCCCTGCCTTCCCAGAGGCACACATAGCTCATAGCCTCATTTGACCTCGGGCATTCGTAGTGAGCGGATGTGTTGCGCGCCCCGCTCGGGCACCTCGTTAACTCTTATCGCAGTAAAGAGTGGTGGTGGTACGTTATTATACCACCCACCGAGGAACTAAACAAACTCTTGCTGAGATCATTGCTTTAAAGCAAGCAGGTACCCAAATTCCGGTAATAAATTAATTGTTGACTTTTGCCTAGTCGACATGAAGTATTTGATGGGGTTTCCGAGGGGGAAATAGTGATGACACGCCCTCACAGAAACACCAGTGTGGTCTTCCCGGGAAGACTGTCTCAAGAGCTGCCTTGCTTTAACAGGAAGGATACTCTCTAATGAACAACATAGACCCTGAAGACGTCTTCCTGTCTTCAAGGTCTGGAACCACAGGTACCCAGTCACCTGTGAGCATGTTTCTATCCTGGCTAATACAGCGTGTTTTATAGTAGCTTGACTTAGCGGTCTGATACCTACCGCCACCTGGAGAGCCAGCTAGTGTTTAAGGTTGTTCGTTTATCATTGTACCCCATACCCATCCCTCGGGGCGGTGGTGGTAAGGGCTAGAGGGGTACATACTGGCTTCAACAACTGAACCCCCACAGTTATTTAGCTAAACAAGCTACACTTTTCAAGCTACATACACTATTTTTTGTATTACACACATGTAAATGTATACATTGCTGATATGAATAAGACATGCAGATACATATTCATGTAAGTGATTCAGGAAGTGGCCTACAACAGTATACATGGCAGTTTGCGTCTGCGGTGAGTCACTTACACACTAACCAATCCTGCTCCTGCCACAAAGGCACTGCTGTTTCTCTCTTGTACCTATTAGCAACTTGTAATTTATAAATTGGTTCATCTTCGTGTCTACAGAGGACGGTGCCTGTGTTTGCAAGGCTGGCCATCTATCACAGCTAGAAAGTATACATAAGTATTTGTTCTGCTAGCGTAGACCGAATCATACGTCTGAGCTTTTAGACCCAACTTAATTATTCTGTAGACACCCCGTGTCTAGCCTGGCCTCGGGTCGGACTTGGGGAGTAGAAGAACTCCGAGAACCCCGTGTCTAGCCTGGCCTCGGGCCGGACTTGGGGAGTAGAAGAACTCCGAGAACCCCGTGTCTAGCCTGGCCTCGGGCCGGACTTGGGGAGTAGAAGAACTCCCAGAACCCCATCAAGCAGGTATGTAAAAATATCTAGCTATTATGGACATGTTTCCCACGTTCTCCAAGGTGTGCGTGCAGCCAAGGTGCCAAGACCTTGATACAATGCCAAGTATGACTGGCACTGGAGCAGGGTTTGGAGTGCCACTCGTGTGACTAACATGATAAGTGTTCCCGAGTCAGTCGCATGAGATGGTAAGTGGCTGGCCTGAGAGAGAGAGAGAGGGAGGGTTGGTGACCTTCAGCTGTGATAAAGGAGGGTTGGTGTTGTGTTGCTTCTTGTAGCGGTAATGACTCGTCTGGTATGTGTGTGGCCATACATCACACCCTGGCTGGCCCGCACCTGTTCCGGACGGTTGATACCTGCTTGATACCTGGTTGATGGAGTTCTTCTACTCCCCAAGCCCGGCCCGAGGCCAGGCTTGACACGGACTTCTGGGAGTTTTTCTACTCCCCAAGCCCGGCCCGAGGCCAGGCTCGACTTGTGAGAGACGACCATCCTACTAATTCTAAAATATGCAGCATGAGTCTTGTTTTCATCTCGTTCAACATTGTGGACGGAGAAATTCGAGGTGTGCAGGCCAACAGGAACAGATAGAAGGACATCTGATAAGTGTGACCATGGAGTGATGGCCCATGAAATCAGATCAGTAGGAATAACGGGTAAAGTGGGGCGTTGGATTTTCAACTTTGTCAATTAGAATGCAAAGAGTAAGTGGCAATCAAATAAGATAAAGTTCAAGTGCAATTTAAAGCTCTGTACCCCAGGGCACAGTTCTTGCACCACTGCTATTTCTCAATCTTATCTCAGATATAGACAAAGATACTAGTTACAGCTACGTGCCATCCTTTGCAGATAATTACAAAATCAACATGAAAATTTCCTCTGTAAAAGACACTGAAAAGCTACAAACTGATGATAATAAAGTCTTCAATTGGGGCAACAGAAAATAACATGTTTAACAGTGAAAGGTTCCAGGTACTTAGGTATGGTGGAAACAAGGAACTTTAACGAAACTCAGGGTACAGAACACTAGACCTCCTCAAAGAAGAAAACATGTAAAAGATCTGGGAATTATATCTGACGACCTGATATTTAGTGAACATAACCGAGCGTGCAAATATGTCGGTGGTCAGGAAAATGATAAGATGGATCATGAGAACGTTCACATCCAGAGACCCCACAGCAATACTAATACTATTTAAATCACTGGTGCTGTCCCGTATGGAGTATTGCTCAGTACTCGCTTTCCCTTTCAGAGTGGGAGAAATCTTTGAATTAGGAATACAGAGAACATATACGGCACGCATAGACACTTTAAAGCACCTAAATTATTGGGACCGTCTCAAAGGTCTCAAAATGAACTCTTTGGAAAGAAGAAGAAGAAGAAGAAGGGTATCAAATAATATATAGATGGAAGATACTGGAAGGCCAGGTCCCAAATTTGAACAGTAGAATAACCACATGCTGGAGCGAAAGATACGGAAGGAAATGCAGAATAGAAGCGTTCTGAATAGAACCACGGCTGTTGAGCACCATCCCAGCAAGTATTAGAAATATTGCCGGTAGAAAGGTGGAAGTCTTCAAGAATCATTTAGAAAAGTTATTACAAAAAGTTGCGGACCAACCAGGTTGTAGTGGATATGTGGGCCTGCGGACTGCTCCAAGCAACAGCCTGCTGGACCAAGCTCTCACAAGTCAAGCCTGGCCTCGGGCCGGGCTTGGGGAGTAGAAGAACTCTCGGAACCCTTGGCAGGTATGTTCCAGGTAAGGCTGTTAAATGGAGCATAATGCACTAGAACTCGCTACCCACACATTCACGGATAGGTGAGTACCGATAGGTAAGTTAGTACAAGACAGGTCTCGGAGCCGAGAGGTACGAGTTACGAGGATAAACTAAATTAAAGCTCACGTCTCTGTAAGATAGAAGAGTTATAAGACATATTTACACATTCAAAATTATCAGGAAAATGTGCTTGCTAGAATGGAATACTAAACAAGGGCACGATGGCAGGAACCACGTACCCGGATGAGCCACAGTGACGTAGTAAAGATTCTGATTGCAGAATATCGAACTAATCGATAGCGCCGAGAAATTAAGTGGCAGAGACAAGACGGCATTTACAGCTTAAAGTGTAGGCATGACAGACGCTATTGTGGTCGGGAAGCTGTGCTATTTTCCTGTGTCTGCTAAGGACCTGAGGGTCGTTCCAGGGAAGTAGCTGTAGGCGAGAACACGCGACATAACGCCAGCCTTCAAGGGGGACCCCGCCGTGCGCTCACCGTGTGACAGGAACAGTTAATGGGGGGGGGGGGGGGGAGGAATGGTTGTGTGTTCGCGCGCGTGGGGCGGTGACCTTCCCCACGTGGCGCGCCTGTCACCCTCCTGTCACCACCCTGTCACCCCCTGTCACCCCCTGTCACCCCCTGTTCGTCAGTAGCGGGTACACGGCCCACACTTTGCCACCACGTCAAGTCAAATACAATTACATGCACTACGCCGCCCATAGTGGTCAAGGTCAGTGTTGCAGGAGATGAGTCACATTAACGTGGCTAAAGTATGTTGACCAGACCACACACTAGAAGGTGAAGGGACGACGACGTTTCGGTACGATCGACTTGAGAATGGTCCAGGACGGACCGAAACGTCGTCGTCCCTTCACCTTCTAGTGTGTGGCTCTGGTCATCAAGGTCAGTGTTGTGTGGTGCTTCACCTTCTGGCGCTGCCCCTACAAGAACTATCTGGTGACTGAACCTTTTGTGCTCACACTGTAACTAGTGAGGTGTCCCCTACACACTTTCCCTCACCCCCGTAACCCCCTTAACACCCTCTCCCCCCCCCAACATTATGACCCTATGATGTTCCTCCATAGAGGTCATATATACACCTGCAGCAAGGGGGGGGGGGCGTTAAAACAAGTGTGGAGAGATGGGTAGTGCCACGAGTGCCATGTTGACATGGCACCACGGTAGGAATGGCACTCTGGATGTGGTTTGGCTCTGGTGGTTGTTGTTGCCGTGTGTGTGTGTGTGTGTGTGTGTGTGTGTGTGTGTGTGTGTGTGTGTGTGTGTGTGTGTGTTGTGTGTGTGTGTGTACTGTAATTGGCAAATGACTTTCTTCGTCATAAATTTTATGGTTCTACGGTTCACACGTTGAGGACGTCGTGGGAGATGTGTGTCTGGCCTTGGTGGGAAGCGGGTACAAAAATAGCGTAACGGTATTTACTGTTACAATGCGATAATGGGTCATTACAGGAGGTTGTTAGCGGGAGTCGTCGTTCGCGGGACACGTGGGTGATGGTTGGGAGCGGCCACAGTTGGGTGGCGTCTCCTCTAGGCTTGTTTTCCCCAATTGTTAGCTTAGCTTAGCTTGGGTTGAGAGTTTAGGTCGAGCTAGGTAGGGTTAGGTAGGTGTGCAAGTACATTGGCTCGCCGTGTTGGGTACGAAGAGTAACGTATACAAAGTAGGGTAGGTCAGCCTACCGAGGACGAGTCACCAGGGTATGTTCCAGGCATGGCTGTTGTACTCCACTCTTATCCACTCCTAAAATCCACTCTTATCATACGTGACAACACAAATGTCCCACCCAATCCCCCCCGTCCTCCTAATCTGTGAGGACCTACAGCTACTATGGATGGCCTACACACAATAATGTACCGTAGTCGTAGTACACAAGTACTACGTACACAATAGTACAATAATGTCGGCTTGTACTATTGGCGTTCTAAAAGGCATAGCAAGGAATTAAACAGTTAACATAAATCTAGCTTAACCAGTCCTATGCCTAAATAATATACGCATTCTTAGGCCTGATATATTACAGGTTGCATGAGGTATCTGGCCGTGCCCGGGGCGACCCCAGAAGGGTGCCCCCACTTAAGTGTTTTCTTGTCAATATCTGTAACGTTCTTTGTGAGGGAATGCTTCGCGGGGCCAATTTGGCTATGGTAAAAATGATCTTAAGCAAAATACGAGGCGTCAAGACACCATCAGATCTCAGAGCAGGAAATCAGCATGTAAAGGATGTGGGAAAGTGATAGGCTGGGTTACGAGAACCTTCAGCTCCAGGGATGCCATCACACTGCAACCTCTGTTAATGTTACTTGTGCTCTCCCGTCACTGCTCAGTATTCGCTTCCCCTTTGAGAGCAGGAGAGATTGCTGAAATAGAAGGAATGACAGAGAACATGTACAATGAAGCACTTAAAGTATTGACACCGTGCTCAGGCTCTCAATGTATTCTCCGGAAAGGAGACGAGAAATTTAAGGGTCCTAAATTTTCACAGTAATATAAGAACATACTGGAGCGAAAGATACAGTAGGGAATTCAAAATTGACCCGGTGAAGAGTAGAGGTCAATTCTGAAGTCAATAGTTACACTCAAGGAACACTGGACATCAGAGGTCCACGGCTGTACAATATCCTCCCAGCAAACATAAGAAATATTGCCGGAACTAAAGTGGAAGTCATCTAGAGAAAGCTACACACTTTCCTGCAAGAAATGTCGGACCAGCCGGGCTGTAGTGGATATGTGGGCCTGCGGGCCGCTCCAAGCAACAGCCTGTTGGACCAAGTTATTCCAAGTGATCCTACGGGAGTTGGGAAGTAGAGAATTCCCAGAACCAACTCAATGTATACGGGGTCAACATTGTTCACGGGGTCAACATTGTTCACGGTCGCCAACGTTCAATTCTCTCTCTCACTTATTCAGGAATTTACTTTCGTCCAGAGAAGTCGTAGTGAAATACTAAGGGCGAAGTGTGGAGGACTGTTTGTACTAGTAGGCTGTTAGTACTGGTGGGTGGTAGTGGACTTGTTAAGTCTGGTGGGTGGTGGTGGTGGTGGGTTAATAGATGTGGATTGAACTGGTTGGTAGTAACGACAGGCGGAGAAAGTGATTCATTAAGGTGTGAGTGTTGACATGAGGTGTAGTGCTGCCACTCACCTCTCTCTCTGGCCCTCCACAGTGTACTGTTACCCCCGGGGTCATGCCTCCCTACCCCACCCTCGTCCTCTCTCTTCACTTGTCACACAGGTGATGTCCTGCATGGCCCGAACCCAACCGGTGAACCCACACATACGAAACGGAGGTGTTTGTGAGGCGCTGTGATTTATACAACATATTTTGTCCGTGGGGGAATTGCTGGTGGTGCAGACGCTGAAGGGTGACGCTTGGAGGTGTTTGAGATAATTGTAGTGGGTGGCAGTGTGTCTGTGATAGTCACCAGTGGCACTGGAACTACGGTAAGGATGGCACCAGTGCCACACACACATTGCTCTTGGCGACACCAAAACATTTCCATTTTTGTTTTAAGTGTGTGGGTAAACAATATGGGTGGAGCTGGCTGTGGAGCGAGCACTTGTGCACGACATTAGTGATGATCGTGCCAGCGTAAGCACCGCCTCATAACTCATGTTGAGCCTCAAGGTGTTGATGGCAAGATGCTCAATAACCCCACCGCTTACACTGTCACTTTAAGACATCATATTTATGCTCGCAATAACTCTTACCTTTCTCTACTCTTTAATGTATTTGATGATAACCTTGTCAACTGAAATAACTATTTTGACAAATGTACAAGAGCCACGCGGGACGTGGATGTTCTCCCACTTGGACCTTAATTAAGGTCAAGGTACTCGACGAGGTACAGGTACTCTGCAACCCGTTCTCGCAAATTTAATAAGTCAATATTGACTTATTAAATATGTGCATGGGTGACATACTTAACATAATAGTTTCCCTTGAAAAGCTTCATAGAAAACACCGACCTTACCTAACCTACTTAATATGTTAAGATAAGCATCTTATTGCTTCGTAATTACAATTATTACCTAACCTATACCTATAATAGGTTAAGTAACAATTGTAATTGCGAAGCTATAAGATGCGTATTTTAACATACTAAGTAGGTTAGGTAAGGTCGGTGTTTTCTATGAAGCTTTTCAAGGGAAACTATTGTGTTTAGTATATCACCTATGCACGCAACTAATAAGTCAATATTGACTTATTAAATTTGCGAGAACGGGTTGTACTCTGAGGTACTCTGAGGTATGATAGACTACCACTCTCACCCCAACTCTTTACAACAGTGCTGATTCATCCAACACCGTTGTCAACGCCAGTTGCAAGTTTATGGCCCTGCAGAAACACCTCTACAGCCAGTACTGGGGATTTTTTATTTTTTCTTCAAGCCATCAATGGTATAGACGGCAGTTCAAATTGCCGTGTAAACTGTGTAACTAGCTACACAAGATTGTTAAGCTTGTTTATACAATCGACATGAGAATGGTCCAGGACGGACCGAAACGTCGTCGTCGTCCCTTCACTTTCCAGTGTGTGGTCTGGTCAACATGCTTCAGCCATGTTATTGTGACTCATCGCCTGCATACATTATGTTCGACCCCTTGTTGATCATGCTGGAATACTGCATGGCATTTTGACGTACAGGTAAATCCCCTGAGGACAAAACGTGCTTTCTCTAGAGAGGGAGAAGAACTAGCTGAAACTTGCCACCGTGCTAAAAGGTCATCTTACCTGCACCTTACCACCCAGGTAGGGTAGGTAAAGAAGGGTAAACATATCTGCCGCTGCAACAGCCTGTTGGACCAAGCTCTCAAGAGTCGAGCCCGGGCCGGACTTGGGGAGTAGAACAACTCTCAGAACTCCCCCATCCAGGTTCCAGCCCAGCAGAAGCATTGACTTATAATACTCTCACAGTCTTATAATACTCTCACAGTTACTCTGCAGATGTTAGTCAGACACTCATTAGGGAGGTTAAGCAGGCGTGCAGACAAGAATGTGGCAAGAGGTGAGCAGAGTTGACGGACTGCCTGGCTCCACTGGTAACACTGCTCGGTGCGCAGCTGCTGCTGGTAGTGACTTGAGATGTGTTTGGCTGCACTGGTAACACTGGGGGGTGAGTGGGGTGCGCTTGACCTCAATCACTAGTACAGTACGTTATTAATGAGAGTATGACGCAACCCTCTGTGTGTGTGTAAGTGTGTGTGTGTGTGTGTGTGTGTGTGTGTGTGTGTGTGTGTGTGTGTGTGTGTGTGTGTGTGTGTGTGTGTGTGTGTGTGTGTGTGTGAGGCGCCTTGCCTGCCACTTGCCCCTGTACACCACCTCCAGGGAGACGTTGCCACCTGCCCCTGTACAGTGAATGCTTGCCACAACAGCACAGTACTCCGTCCACACGAGGCGAGGCGTCGTACACCCTCCAGGACACAGTTCACCTGGTTTGACTTGACCCCGTGACCCGTCTTGCCGTGTGACAGCTGCTCGCTGCTCCTGCTGTACACAACTACCAGCGAGGACTACCCGGCATGTACAGGCAAGCCCTATGCAAGCCTCTTACAAGGAACCACCGGTTAATATTTTAACAAAGTTAATAAAGGTTCTGGGATAATAAAACATGACTAGGACGCGTGTGTGGGGTGGGATTTAGGTGGAATGAGGTAGGGGTGTGAGGGGGTGGGGGGGGGAGGAGGGTCGTGAGGTTGGGACTTGTAGAGTCATCCAGTTGGTGAACTTGTACTGTAACTTACTCACTGTACCTCTCCGTAACGGGACCTCCTGTTGGAATAATATATTGTTTATTTCTCACACTAATCTTTGCTGAAATGTATTGTCCAATTTACGGTCCTTCAGAAAAAAAATAATAAGCAGGATATGATTTTGAGTCACGATGTATTCACCTAGTTGTATTCACCTAGTTGTGTTTGCGGGGGTTGAGCTCTGCTCTTTCGGCCCGCCTCTCAACTCTCAATCAACTGTTACTAACTACTATTTCCTCCACACTTAGTTTAGTTCGTTTATCATGCACCCCATACCCATCTTGTGCGCGGTAGTGGAAAGGGTTACAGAGGCACATAACGGGCTCAGGGACTGAACCCCACAATTCATTTAGCTAAGCAAGTTACAATCTTGATGAGCTAGTTACAAAATTTAATATACGTCGTCACATTATCAGTGGGCTTGATCTTGAGGCTCATCTTGAGATGATTTCGGGGCTTAGCGTCCCAGCGGCCCGGTCCTCGACCAGTCCTCCTTTTTTTGTTACACATCCCCTAGGAAGCAGCCCGTAACAGCTGTCTAACTCCCAGGTACCTATTTATTGCTAGGTGAACAGAGGCATCAGGATGAAAGAAACTTTGCCCATTTGTTTCCGCCTCTGCCGGGGATCGAACCCGGAATCTTAGGCCTACGAATCCCGAGCGCCGTCCACTCAGCCGTCATACCCTTCAGGTCAGGATTGACCACAAGTACAGTTTCTAAATTAAGCAACTGACATATGTGGAGAGATAGTGTGACAATTGTTATGTTTCTCCTACACCGCCGCCCCCCATCCAGTGGGTAGTTACTACCTACAGTTACCAAACTAGGGATATTTGGTTAAGATTTCTGGTAGTAGATAATTTTAAATGAAATAGACATGTCTGGAACATTTATTATAGAATTGTCTCTGAATCACACAGTGAGAGAGGGTGTGCGAATAATTTTGTTGACACAGTTTACATTTGGTCAGGTCTACATCAGCAGATAAGGAGAATTCCAAAGAGATACTTGTAAGAGAGTCTAAGCCGAGCAGGAATAACATCTAGAAGTCTGTTGATTTTATTGGATGAACCATAGACGTGTGGCTCCTCTTGCATCGTACCCTGCATCGCTGTTCACCAAGACTTGGTTGATACCTGGTTGATGGGGTTCTGGGAGTTCTTCTACTCCCCAAGCCCGACCCGAGGCCAGGCTTGACTTGTGAGAGTTTGGTCCACCAGGCTGTTGCTTGGAGCGGCCCGCAGGCCCACATACCCACCACAGCCCGGAGGAATAAATCTAGTTTCCTCTTGAAGATGTCCACGGTTGTTCCGGCAATATTTCTTATGCTTGCTGGGAGGGTGTTGAACAATCAATGCACCAATACACACGAAAGGAAAGGTAGTGGAAGCCACCTCCATCGTCCAACTTCAACAACTGACACGGCGCAGATGTTGAGCTGTTACGAAGCGTTGCGGGTACCCGAGCTGAAGACCAGTTACTGGCCCTAGTCCCAGTCAACCCACTACATTTTTAACGCAGTCGACCTTGGAGTTAAACTTGCGGCGGTTTAGGGAACTCAAAACCATTTTTTTCTTTAGAATTGACGCTCTTTAGGGACTAATGAGTATCGGCTCCGGTTGGTTATGGGTAGCCTAGATGTTGACGTCTTTTGCTTACGGTAATCCTCTGCATTTTTTACGGAGAGGGAGTGGAGAGAGTGGGATGGGTGCCACAGGCCAGCAGCTGGTCCGGTGCTTGTAACCTTGGTCGTTACCTCTGATGATCACACTCCTGCTGTAACAACCTCTTGACTACGTCAAGTTGTTCATGTTTACACACACACACGAACTCTCTTCTACTTGGTGGTGTGTCTTAGACTTGTGCGGTCAAGTGGGGCGGAGTGTTGACCAAGAGGTGAGGCCTGTGTCTTGTAAGGTCACTACTACTGCACCACTTATTGGTCTCCAGGCTGCCTGTGGTCTCCAGGCTGCCTGTGGTCTCCAGGCTGCCTGTGGTCTCCAGGCTGCCTGTGGTCTCCAGGCTGCCTGTGGTCTCCAGGCTGCCTGTGGTCTCCAGGATGCCTGTGGTCTCCAGGATGCCTGTGGTCTCCGGGCTGCCTGTGGTCTCCGGGCTGCCTGTGGTCTCCAGGATGCCTGTGACACAGCTAACAAGGAAGTCATCGCACAACAAATGGGCCTTGTATGGCGTCAAAGGGAGACATATTGAGGTGGATAAGGGTGTGCTCGAGTACCAGTACTTCTCCAATCGTGTACTAATGAGACAGAAGTGGGACTAATGCTTCCTGTAAAGTTATGTTCACCTCAGGGAGAGTGTTCAGCCTTTCACTGTGTAGGTACATAGATTAATCCCTGGCCCGCCCCCTCCCGCTAACGAGGCTGTCAAGTGTGCAGAATGGGCAGGACTGTGCAGAAGGGCCAGGACTGTGCAGAAGGGCCAGGACTGTGCAGAAGGGCCAGGACTGTGCCGCGAGCAGCAGTAGTAACCCACTAACAAGCTCTCCTTGACACTCTTAACAAATGAATGTTGTCTGAACTCTTTCGCAGAAAAAAAAAAGTACTAGGAACTTATGCCTTGGGGAAAAAATGCCAGACACCCTAATTAAAAAAAAAGTCATTATCAACACGTTGAAAACAGCCGGCACAAGTGAAATTAGTATGATTAATTATTATATAATTAGTATTGGTTGTTTGATTCGTTTTCTGAGCTGTGACGGGCAGTCATTCAGCGCGCGGGAAATTGTTAAGTTAATAATATTAGTAGACAAAGAAGACTAAAATCTACAAAAAAAAACTCTCTGGCAAGCAGTGTGTGTGTGTCTCTCACCTAGTTGTACTCACCTAGTTGTGCTTGCGGGGGTTGAGCTCTGGCTCTTTGGTCCCGCCTCTCAACCGTCAATCAACAGGTGTACAGATTCCTGAGCCTATTGGGCACTATCATATCTACACTTGAAACTGTGTATGGAGTCAGCCTCCACCACATCACTTCCTAATGCATTCCATTTGTCAACCACTCTGACACTAAAAAAGTTCTTTTTAATATCTATGTGGCTCATTTGGGCGCTCAGTTTCCACCTGTGTGTGTGTGTGTGTGTGTGTGTGTGTGTGTGTAGTGTGTGTGTGTGTGTGGTGTGTGTGTGTGTGTGGTGTGTGGTGTGTGTGTGTGTGTGGGGTGTGTGTGTGTGTGTGGTGTGTGTGTGTGTGTGTGTGTGTGTGTGTGTGTGTGTGTGTGTGTGTGTGTGTGTGTGTGGTGTGTGTGTGGTGTGTGTGTGTAGTGTGTGTGTGTGTGTGTGTGTGTGTGTGTGTGTGTGTGTGTGTGTGTGGTGTGTGTGTGTGTGTGTAGTGTGTGTGTGTGTGTGTGTGTGTGTGTGTGTGTGTGTGTGTGTGTACTCACCTATTTGTACTCACCTATTTGTGCTTGCGGGGGTTGAGCTTTGGCTCTTTGGTCCCGCCTCTCAACTGTCAATCAACTGGTGTACAGATTCCTGAGCCTACTGGGCTCTTATCATATCTACATTTAAAACTGTGTATGGAGTCAGCCTCCACCACATCACTGCCTAATGCATTCCATCCGTTAACTACTCTGACACTAAAAAAGTTCCTTCTAACGTCTCTGTGGCTCATGTGAGTACTCAGTTTCCACCTGTGTCCCCTTGTTCGCGTCCCACCAGTGTTGAATAGTTTATCTTTGTTTACCCGGTCGATTCCTCTGAGGATTTTGTAGGTTGTGATCATGTCTCCCCTTACTCTTCTGTCTTCCAGTGTCGTAAGGTGCATTTCCCGCAGCCTTTCCTCGTAACTCATGCCTCTTAGTTCTGGGACTAGTCTAGTGGCATACCTTTGGACTTTTTCCAGCTTCGTCTTGTGCTTGACAAGGTACGGGCTCCATGCTGGGGCCGCATACTCCAGGATTGGTCTTACATATGTGGTGTACAAGATTCTGAATGATTCCTTACACAGGTTCCTGAACGCTGTTCTGATGTTAGCCAGCCTCGCATATGCCGCAGACGTTATTCTTTTTATGTGGGCTTCAGGAGACAGGTTTGGTGTGATATCAACTCCTAGATCTTTCTCTCTGTTCGTTTCATTAAGTACTTCATCTCCTATTCTGTATCCTGTGTTTGGCCTCCTATTTCCACCACCTAGTTTCATTACTTTGCATTTACTCGGGTTGAACTTCAACAGCCATTTGTTGGACCATTCACTCAGTCTGTCTAGGTCATCTTGTAGCCTCCTACTATCGTCCTCAGTTTCAATCCTCCTCATAATTTTTGCATCATCGGCAAACATTGAGAGAAACGATTCTATACCCTCTGGAAGATCATTTACATATATCAGAAACAGTATAGGTCCAAGGACTGACCCCTGCGGTACTCCACTCGTAACGTCTCGCCAATCTGAGACCTCACCCCTCACACTGACTCGTTGTCTCCTGTTACTTAGGTACTCCTGTATCCAACGGAGTACCTTCCCTTTCACTCCAGCCTGCATCTCCAGTTTTTTCACTAACCTCTTGTGTGGCACTGTGTCAAAGGCTTTCTGACAATCCAAAAATATGCAGTCTGCCCACCCTTCTCTTTCTTGCCTTATTTTTGTTGCCTGGTCATAGAATTCAAGTAACCCTGTGAGGCAGGACCTGCCATCCCTGAATCCATGTTGATGCTGTGTTACAAAGTTCTTTCGCTCCAGATGTTCCACTAGCTTTCTTCGCACAATCTTCTCCATCAACTTGCATGGTATGCAGGTTAGGGACACTGGTCTGTAATTCAGTGCCTCCTGTCTATCCCCTTTCTTGTATATCGGGACTACGTTAGCTGCTTTCCAAATTTCTGGCAGTTCCCCTGTTGCCAGTGATTTGTTATACACCATGGAGAGCGGGAGGCACAGTTCTTCTGCTCCTTCCTTTAGTATCCAAGGGGAGATTCCATCTGGACCTATAGCCTTTGTCACATCCAATTCTAGTAAACACTTCCTTACTTCCCCGCTGGTAATCTCAAACTCTTCCAGTGGTTCCTGGTTAGCTATTCCCTCTCTTATCTCTGGGATTTCTCCTTGCTCCAAGGTGAAGACCTCCTGGAATTTCTTATTCAGTTCCTCACACACTTCCTTGTCGTTTGTAGTGAATCCTTCTGCCCCTAACCTTAATTTCATAACCTGTTCCTTTACTGTTGTTTTTCTCCTGATGTGGCTATGCAGCAATTTAGGCTGAGTCTTTGCCTTGCTTGCGATGTCATTTTCGTATTGTCTTTCTGCCTCTCTTCTCATCCTAACATATTCATTCCTGGCATTCTGGTATCTTTCTCTGCTCTCCAGTGTCCTGTTATTCCTATAGTTTCTCCATGCCCTTTTACTTTGCTGCTTAGCTAGCCTACATCTCTGATTAAACCATGGGTTTCTCATCTTCATTTCACTGTTTTCCTTTTGGACTGGGACAAACTTGTTTGCTGCATCCTTGCATTTTTGCGTGATGTATTCCATCATATCTTGGGCCGTCTTTTCCCTGAGCTCTGTTTCCCATGCTATATCTGCTAGGCATTTTCTTATCTCCTCATAGTTTCCCTTTCGGTATGCTAACCTTTTGGTTTCGGTATCCCTTCTCGAGTTCAATAACCCTTCTTCAATCAGGTACTCAAACACCAATACACTGTGGTCGCTCATTCCTACTGGGTCCTCAAAACTGATTTCTCTTATGTCAGAGTCGTTCAGGGTGAAAACCAGGTCGAGTCTCGCTGGTTCGTCGTTTCCTCTCATCCTTGTGGGTTCACTGACATGCTGGGTTAAGAAGTTTCTAGTCGCCACC
>NC_091181.1:31188094-31193094 GCF_040958095.1 Procambarus clarkii
TTGCTTCTGCACCTTTCTCAGCCAAGATTTCCATCATCTCGTTTGCTGTCTTCCCCTTCATCTCTCTCTCTCCCATCCAGATTCCTCACAGAATCCCTCATCCTGTTGTGGTCCTCATGTCTGTAATCTTTCTCGTACTTCAACTCATTTCTTTGTGTAATCAACTCTAGCAGCCCCATCACTATGTCTTCAAGCATGACAGGGTTTGTAATTATTGGATTGGTTGCTACCTCCTCTTATAGGCATCACGTACTGTTTTCATCATTGTCTCATTTGGGGAAAACAGCAGGTCTAGTGACAAAATTAATTGGAGCAATGAGCGGGACTCGAACCAGCGATCAAGATACTACCAGCCGCACAACTTACCCCTGTACCAGGACGTGAATAAGTTATACAACCTGGGATTCCACTGACTCCACAGGAAGTGTGGAGGCCACTCTGAAGCTAGTCCAAGTGTTGCACATAATTCCCAGCACTCCGGTGTAGACGAAGTAGTGCGTTACGATATGGAAGAAAATGCAGAATAGAACCATGCAGAGCAGGGGTGCCATAGGCACAATCAGAGAACACTGTATAAACATCAAAGGTCCACGGTTGTTCAACATCCTCCCAGCGAGCATAAGAAATATTGCCGGAACAAACGTAGACATCTTCAAGAGGAAACTAGGTTTTTCCTTCAAGAAGTGCCGGACCAACCGGGCTGTGGTGGGAGGAGGATGGTTTACGGGCTCACCATAGCCCGTGCTACTGGGAACGTTTAGATGCAGCTGCTAACTGGAACAAAAACAACTACAAGGGTGGTGGTGGGGGTGGGAGGGTGCAGGGGTGGTGTGGGAGGAGGGGTGGTGGTGGTGGTGGGAGGAGGGGTGGTGGTGGTGGGAGGGTGTAGGGGTGGTGGGGGAGGGTGCAGGGGTGGTGTGGGAGGAGGGGTGGTGGTGGTGGTGGGAGGAGGGGTGGTGGTGGTGGGAGGGTGCAGGGGTGGTGGGGGAGGGTGCAGGGGTGGTGTGGGAGGAGGGGTGGTGGTGGTGGTGGGAGGAGGGGTGGTGGTGGTGGTGGGAGGGTGCAGGGGTGGTGTGGGAGGAGGGGTGGTTGTGGTGGTCAGTTGAGGTAATGTACAGTCACTGGTAATGTTTTCTAGGTCACCCACTGCAGTGTTCTCTCAAACAATTCCATGTTCAGATCAATACAATGCCAACGAAAATAAGAGATTTCATTTAAACATCAAACAGATTTTATATATATTTTTGTTTTATTTTGTTTGAGTAACTTTGATGTGCATTTTTACACAATTGTAACTTTCCACTTTTTCACCAGGAATTTGTGGTAAAAAGTCAATGTTTGAAATGTATATTATGATCAGGGGAAACAATGATCTTTGGCTGAGTGGGCTGTGGAGCTTGCGTGACTCTGGGGCCGCCACCAGTAGACGCACAGAGGGACCATTGTGTCTACTGGTCGCCCAGCGAGGGGTGTGTACACTTGCTTCATGAGATTACACCTCTTGCTATCTTGAGGTTATCTTGAGATGATTTCGGGGCTTTAGTGTCCCCCTAAACTAAACTAAACTAAATCCCCTAAATTTAGTGTCTTGCTAGCTAGACATTATTCCTGAATCACCAGCAGTCAGGGCAAAACCTGTCCTCACACTAGGCTGGTTAAAGCAGCGGCCGTCCTCCCCAGACGCATTCATTAATTTTAACATACTTCATAACATAAAAGTTGGTTTGTTCTTATATATAAACTTATTTTATTATACATGAAAATTCTATGCATAGTTAGGTGTAGGTTAGGTTAGGTATTTGGGTTCTGTTGGCAATTATTTGTATTTGTAGTACGTGGGTGAAGCATTTACAGCGTTGTGGTTCGAACAGAGGACGTGAGCGCAGCACTTGTTCCGGAAGTGTTCGGACGGCATCAGTTGAGTCATGTGTAAACCCCTTTTTATTCATAAACAGGGGGGTTTGGCGGCTGGATTAACGAGCTTGGATCTTTGTATGCGAGGACGGTGGCTGGTCAGTGAGCAAAGTAAGCGAGCTGAGATCAAGTGATAGCAGCCCGAATAGGGGAAAGGGGCCCAACCCAGAGAACTTTAGCAAAAATGTCTCAGCGGCTGAGGAGGGGAGGGGGATGTAGAGAGAATAGGGTTGGGTGAGTGAGGACTCACTCACTCACTCATGTGAGTGAGGACTCGTCAGACCTATCCCTTCCCAACCAACTTGCTTATTTAAGTGAAAGTGTTATTGTCTTGGGAGCCAAACCAACATCATCTTGCCCGTGAGAGAGGATCTTGGGTGAGGTAGGGTTATAAGGGAGGTACAGTTACCTTCCCCCCCCCTCACCACAATAACAGGCTCCTATATTTTATATACCTGTAACTCCACTTCCCTTCAGAGGCCTGAGAGTGAGGTAAAGCAGAGTGCCTCTATAACCCTCTCCACTACCGCCCACAAGATGGGTATAGGGTGCATAATAAATGAACTGTTTACACTAGCCTGCTGGGCTCAGGTTTGACGAGTTGGGTTGTACCCAAAGGGAACCAACCTTTAGGTTGTTGTTGTTGTTAAAGATTCGCTACCTGGAACAAAGTTCCAAGTAGCACGGGCTATGGTGAGCCCGCAGAACCTTTAGGGTGTTATGACTGGCACTCTCGGCGCTAACGGAGCGTGGAGGCTCGACCCACCGCTTTCCCTACCCCGTGTTTGTTGATAGTCAACACGTGTTGCCCTGCCGTAAGAAACGGTTGTGCAGCAGTAGCCTCTTCCCACACCTGATACCTGCTTGATGGCGTTCTGGGGGTTCTTCTACTCCCCCAAGCCATAGGGGAGTCGCTTCACAGTAACTACACTACCACCTTCTGTGCCAAACAAAAATCCCCGCCATGAAATAATATTATTATTAACATCTTTATTGACAAAATTAATTAAAATTTTGCCTAATCTGAGGATTTTGATAGTCTTATTAAAGTGAGGATAATGCTGGTATTCACTGTCACACAGGACAGAGGGACATACATGAGACAATAGGTCTAAACTGTAGGCTGAAGCACATATATATCATGGTTACAATCAATCTTTTAATGAAATATTAAAATATGACAATGACGAGGGAGCCGCTGAGGGGGAGAGAGGGCTCCATTTATGCTCCAGGCTGGATCACTTGCCAGCACAACACTTAGGTCGACACTCCGTAAGTGTCAAGGTGGATGGCAAGTGTGTGAATACTTCTACTGGGCCAACTGAGAGAGTGCTTCTCACCTGTATGGAAAACATCCTGGGTCTGTGTGGCAAGTGTTTGTTGTGGCAAGTGAGTGTGTTGTGGTGAGTGTATGTTTGTTGTGGCAAGTGAGTGTGTTGTAGTGAGTGTATGTTTGTTGTGGCAAGTGTGTTTGTTGTGGTGAGTGTGTGTTTGTTGTGGTGAGTGTGTTTGTTGTGGTAAGTGAGTGTGTTTGTTGTGGTAAGTGTGTGTGTTTGTTGTGGTGAGTGTGTTTGTTGTGGGAAGTGTGTGTGTGTGTTGTGGTAAGTGTGTTTGTTGTGGGAAGTGTGTGTGTGTGTGTTGTGGCAAGTGTGTATGTATGTGTTGTGGCAAGTGTGTGTGTGTGTGTGTTGTGGTAAGTGAGTGTGTGTGTTGTGGTAAGTGAGAGTGTTTGCTGTGGCAAGTGTGTGTGTGTTGGGTGTGTCAAAGGTACACACAACAGTGGCTGGAGTGCATGTGTTCAAAAGTGTTGGGAGTGAACACTTGGGGGGGTCAAAGTGTACCACTTACCTGTTATTGATAGCAGTATTCTCGTCAACTGGTGTTTACACCATAACAACACTTTACATATGTCTCTAGCACCAACACAGGTGGGGGTGTGTCCCAATAGCTCTCTCTGTGGCAGTATAATATATATATATATTGTATCTATGTCAAGTACAGTACTCCTGTTTTTCAGCCGAGTGTATAATCATTTTCAGTTGTAAAAATATGCACTTGTCAGAGACAGGGAGAGAGAGAGTGGACAAATTGTTCAGATGGCGAGTGAGCGGCACAGTAATGTGACCTAGAGCGACACGATGGCGTTCTTCTCCCGTGGAGCCTTGGCGGGTAACTGAGCTTCAGCCCCACAGGCACCTCAACACCACTCTCTCTCTCTCTCACCCGCCCGTGCGCCTGGTGGCACTCTGGTTCATGACACCCACTCTCCCGCCCGCTTGGTGGCACTCTGGCTTATGACACCCACTCTCCCGCCCGCCTGGTGGCACTCTGGCTCACAACACCCACTCTCCCGCCCGCCTGGTGGCACTCTGGTTCACAACACCCACTCTCCCGCCCGCCTGGTGGCACTCTGGCTCACAACACCCATTCTCCCGCCCGCCTGGTGGCACTCTGGTTCACAACACCCACTCTCCCGCCCGCCTGGTGGCACTCTGGCTCACAACACCCACTCTCCCGCCCGCCTGGTGACACTCTGGCTCACAACACCCACTCTCCCGCCCGCCTGGTGGCACTCTGGCTCACAACACCCACTCTCCCGCCCGCCTGGTGGCACTCTGGTTCACAACACCCATTCTCCCGCCCGCCTGGTGGCACTCTGGCTCACAACACCCATTCTCCCGCCCGCCTGGTGGCACTCTGGTTCACAACACCCACTCTCCCGCCCGCCTGGTGGCACTCTGGCTCACAACACCCACTCTCCCGCCCGCCTGGTGTCACTCTGGCTCACAACACCCACTCTCCCGCCCGCCTGGTGGCACTCTGGCTCACAACACCCACTCTCCCGCCCGCCTGGTGTCACTCTGGCTCACAACACCCACTCTCCCGCCCGCCTGGTGGCACTCTGGCTCACAACACCCATTCTCCCGCCCGCCTGGTGGCACTCTGGCTCACAACACCCATTCTCCCGCCCACCTCGGGTGCTAAAGGTAACATTATATAACAACGATCTTTCTCGCTGTATTTAATGCTGCGTATTGTTTAACCGGTTTTTATCTCGTGCATTTTCTGTGTTGCTCACGAAGCTT